>NW_026970174.1:300000-415219 GCF_028390025.1 Pseudophryne corroboree
AAAATGAAAATTTCAAAAGTGCCCCAATTTCTGCTTTAAAGTTTAGGTACTATCCCAAAATGTATCACTAAGGTGACAGAAGTTGATTATGGAGCATCATTTTTGAACAGGAGCTTCAACCGTTTTGTGGCATATGAGAAATTCCCTAAGCCCCGGACCTGTCGATTTTGGTCAAAAATGAAAATTTCAAAAGTGCCCCAATTTCTGCTTTAAAGTTTAGGTACTATCCCAAAATGTATCACTAAGGTGACAGAAGTTGATTATGGAGCATCATTTTTGAACAGGAGCTTCAACCGTTTTGTGGCATATGAGAAATTCCCTAAGCCCCGGACCTGTCGATTTTGGTCAAAAATGAAAATTTCAAAAGTGCCCCAATTTCTGCTTTAAAGTTTAGGTACTATCCCAAAATGTATCACTAAGGTGACAGAAGTTGATTATGGAGCATAATTTTTGAACAGGAGCTTCAACTGTTTTGTGGCATATGAGAAATTCCCTAAGCCCTGGACCTGTCGATTTTGGTCAAAAATGAAAATTTCAAAAGTGCCCCAATTTCTGCTTTAAACTTTAGGTACTATCCCAAAATGTATCACTAAGGTGACAGAAGTTGATTTCGGAGCATAATTTTTGAACAGGAGCTTCAACTGTTTTGTGGCATATGAGAAATTCCCTAAGCCCCGGACCTGTCGATTTTGGTCAAAAATGAAAATTTCAAAAGTGCCCCAATTTCTGCTTTAAAGTTTAGGTACTATCCCAAAATGTATCACTAAGGTGACAGAAGTTGATTTCGGAGCATAATTTTTGAACAGGAGCTTCAACCGTTTTGTGGCATATGAGAAATTCCCTAAGCCCCGGACCTGTCGATTTTGGTCAAAAATGAAAATTTCAAAAGTGCCCCAATTTCTGCTTTAAAGTTTAGGTACTATCCCAAAATGTATCACTAAGTTGACAGAAGTTGATTATGGAGCATCATTTTTGAACAGGAGCTTCAACCGTTTTGTGGCATATGAGAAATTCCCTAAGCCCCGGACCTGTCGATTTTGGTCAAAAATGAAAATTTCAAAAGTGCCCCAATTTCTGCTTTAAAGTTTAGGTACTTTCCCAAAATGTATCACTAAGGTGACAGAAGTTGATTTCGGAGCATAATTTTTGAACAGTAGCTTCAACCGTTTTGTGGCATATGAGAAATTCCCTAAGCCCCGGACCTGTCAATTTTGGTCAAAACTGAATATTTCAAAAGTGCCCCAATTTCTGCTTTAAAGTTTAGGTACTATCCCAAAATGTATCACTAAGGTGACAGAAGTTGATTTCAGAGCATAATTTTTGAACAGTAGCTTCAACTGTTTTGTGGGATATGATGAATTCCCTAAGCCCCGGACCTGTCGATTTTGGTCAAAAATGAAAATTTCAAAAGTGCCCCAATTTCTGCTTTAAAGTTTAGGTACTATCCCAAAATGTATCACTAAGGTGACAGAAGTTGATTTCAGAGCATAATTTTTGAACAGTAGCTTCAACCGTTTTGTGGCATATGAGAAATTCCCTAAACCCCGGACCTGTCGATTTTGGTCAAAAATGAAAATTTCAAAAGTGCCCCAATTTCTGCTTTAAAGTTTAGGTACTATCCCAAAATGTATCACTAAGGTGACAGAAGTTGATTATGGAGCATAATTTTTGAACAGGAGCTTCAACTGTTTTGTGGCATATGAGAAATTCCCTAAGCCCCGGACCTGTCGATTTTGGTCAAAAATGAAAATTTCAAAAGTGCCCCAATTTCTGCTTTAAACTTTAGGTACTATCCCAAAATGTATCACTAAGGTGACAGAAGTTGATTTCGGAGCATAATTTTTGAACAGGAGCTTCAACCGTTTTGTGGCATATGAGAAATTCCCTAAGCCCCGGACCTGTCGATTTTGGTCAAAAATGAAAATTTCAAAAGTGCCCCAATTTCTGCTTTAAACTTTAGGTAATATCCCAAAATGTATCACTAAGGTGACAGAAGTTGATTTCAGAGCATAATTATTGAACTGTAGCTTCAACCGTTTTGTGGCATATGAGAAATTCCCTGAGCCCCGGACCTGTCGATTTTGGTCAAAAATGAAAATTTCAAAAGTGCCCCAATTTCTGCTTTAAAGTTTAGGTACTATCCCAAAATGTATCACTAAGGTGACAGAAGTTGATTTCAGAGCATAATTATTGAACTGTAGCTTCAACCGTTTTGTGGCATATGAGAAATTCCCTAAACCCCGGACCTGTCGATTTTGGTCAAAAATGAAAATTTCAAAAGTGCCCCAATTTCTGCTTTAAAGTTTAGGTACTATCCCAAAATGTATCACTAAGGTGACAGAAGTTGATTATGGAGCATAATTTTTGAACAGGAGCTTCAACTGTTTTGTGGCATATGAGAAATTCCCTAAGCCCCGGACCTGTCGATTTTGGTCAAAAATGAAAATTTCAAAAGTGCCCCAATTTCTGCTTTAAAGTTTAGGTACTATCCCAAAATGTATCACTAAGGTGACAGAAGTTGATTTCAGAGCATAATTTTTGAACAGTAGCTTCAACCGTTTTGTGGCATATGAGAAATTCCCTAAACCCCGGACCTGTCGATTTTGGTCAAAAATGAAAATTTCAAAAGTGCCCCAATTTCTGCTTTAAAGTTTAGGTACTATCCCAAAATGTATCACTAAGGTGACAGAAGTTGATTATGGAGCATAATTTTTGAACAGGAGCTTCAACTGTTTTGTGGCATATGAGAAATTCCCTAAGCCCCGGACCTGTCGATTTTGGTCAAAAATGAAAATTTCAAAAGTGCCCCAATTTCTGCTTTAAACTTTAGGTACTATCCCAAAATGTATCACTAAGGTGACAGAAGTTGATTTCGGAGCATAATTTTTGAACAGGAGCTTCAACCGTTTTGTGGCATATGAGAAATTCCCTAAGCCCCGGACCTGTCGATTTTGGTCAAAAATGAAAATTTCAAAAGTGCCCCAATTTCTGCTTTAAAGTTTAGGTACTATCCCAAAATGTATCACTAAGGTGACAGAAGTTGATTATGGAGCATCATTTTTGAACAGGAGCTTCAACCGTTTTGTGGCATATGAGAAATTCCCTAAGCCCCGGACCTGTCGATTTTGGTCAAAAATGAAAATTTCAAAAGTGCCCCAATTTCTGCTTTAAACTTTAGGTAATATCCCAAAATGTATCACTAAGGTGACAGAAGTTGATTTCAGAGCATAATTATTGAACTGTAGCTTCAACCGTTTTGTGGCATATGAGAAATTCCCTGAGCCCCGGACCTGTCGATTTTGGTCAAAAATGAAAATTTCAAAAGTGCCCCAATTTCTGCTTTAAAGTTTAGGTACTATCCCAAAATGTATCACTAAGGTGACAGAAGTTGATTTCAGAGCATAATTTTTGAACAGTAGCTTCAACTGTTTTGTGGCATATGATAAATTCCCTAAGCCCCGGACCTGTCGATTTTGGTCAAAAATGAAAATTTCAAAAGTGCCCCAATTTCTGCTTTAAAGTTTAGGTACTATCCCAAAATGTATCACTAAGGTGACGGAAGTTGATTTCGGAGCATAATTTTTGAACAGGAGCTTCAACTGTTTTGTGGCATATGAGAAATTCCCTAAGCCCCGGACCTGTCGATTTTGGTCAAAACTGAAAATTTCAAAAGTGCCCCAATTTCTGCTTTAAAGTTTAGGTACTATCCCAAAATGTATCACTAAGGTGACAGAAGTTGATTTCAGAGCATAATTATTGAACAGTAGCTTCAACCGTTTTGTGGCATATGAGAAATTCCCTAAGCCCCGGACCTGTCGCCGGACCTGTCGATTTTGGTCAAAAATGAAAATTTCAAAAGTGCCCCAATTTCTGCTTTAAACTTTAGGTACTATCCCAAAATGTATCACTAAGGTGACAGAAGTTGATTTCAGAGCATAATTTTTGAACAGTAGCTTCAACTGTTTTGTGGCATATGATAAATTCCCTAAGCTCCGGACCTGTCGATTTTGGTCAAAAATGAAAATTTCAAAAGTGCCCCAATTTCTGCTTTAAAGTATAGGAACTATCCCAAAATGTATCACTAAGGTGACAGAAGTTGATTTCGGAGCATAATTTTTGAACAGGAGCTGCAACCGTTTTGTGGCATATGAGAAATTCCCTAGGCCCCGGACCTGTCGATTTTGGTCAAAAATGAAAATTTCAAAAGTGCCCCAATTTCTGCTTTAAAGTATAGGAACTATCCCAAAATGTATCACTAAGGTGACAGAAGTTGATTTCGGAGCATGATTTTTGAACAGGAGCTTCAACCGTTTTGTGGCATATGAGAAATTCCCTAAGCCCCGGACCTGTTGATTTTGGTCTAAAATGAAAATTTCAAAAGTGCCCCAATTTCTGCTTTAAACTTTAGGTAATATCCCAAAATGTATCACTAAGGTGACAGAAGTTGATTTCGGAGCATACTTTTTGAACAGGAGCTTCAACCATTTTGTGGCATATGACAAATTCCCTAAGCCCCGGCACTGTCGATTTTGGTCAAAAATGAAAATTTCAAAAGTGCCCCAATTTCTGCTTTAAAGTTCAGGTACTATCCCAAAATGTATCACTAAGGTGACAGAAGTTGATTTCGGAGCATAAATTTTGAACAGGAGCTTCAACTGTTTTGTGGCATATGAGAAATTCCCTAAGCCCGGGACCTGGCGATTTTGGTCAAAAATGAAAATTTCAAAAGTGCCCCAATTTCTGCTTTAAAGTTTAGGTACTTTCCCAAAATGTATCACTAAGGTGACAGAAGTTGATTTCAGAGCATAATTTTTGAACAGTAGCTTCAACCGTTTTGTGGCATATGAGAAATTCCCTAAGCCCCGGACCTGTCGATTTTGGTCAAAAATGAAAATTTCAAAAGTGCCCCAATTTCTGCTTTAAACTTTAGGTACTATCCCAAAATGTATCACTAAGGTGACAGAAGTTGATTATGGAGCATAATTTTTGAACAGTAGCTTCAACAGTTTTGTGGCATATGAGAAATTCCCTAAGCCCCGGACCTGTCAATTTTGGTCAAAAATGAAAATTTCAAAAGTGCCCCAATTTCTGCTTTAAAGTTTAGGTACTATCCCAAAATGTATCACTAAGGTGACAGAAGTTGATTATGGAGCATCATTTTTGAACAGGAGCTTCAACCGTTTTGTGGCATATGAGAAATTCCCTAAGCCACAGACCTGTCGATTTTGGTCAAAAATGAAAATTTCAAAAGTGCCCCAATTTCTGCTTTAAACTTTAGGTACTATCCCAAAATGTATCACTAAGGTGACAGAAGTTGATTTCGGAGCATAATTTCTGAACAGTAGCTTCAACCGTTTTGTGGCATATGAGAAATTCCCTAAGCCCCGGACCTGTTGATTTTGGTCTAAAATGAAAATTTCAAAAGTGCCCCAATTTCTGCTTTAAACTTTAGGTAATATCCCAAAATGTATCACTAAGGTGACAGAAGTTGATTTCGGAGCATAAATTTTGAACAGGAGCTTCAACTGTTTTGTGGCATATGAGAAATTCCCTAAGCCCCGGACCTGTCGATTTTGGTCAAAAATGAAAATTTCAAAAGTGCCCCAATTTCTGCTTTAAAGTATAGGAACTATCCCAAAATGTATCACTAAGGTGACAGAAGTTGATTTCGGAGCATAATTTTTGAACAGGAGCTGCAACCGTTTTGTGGCATATGAGAAATTCCCTAGGCCCCGGACCTGTCGATTTTGGTCAAAAATGAAAATTTCAAAAGTGCCCCAATTTCTGCTTTAAAGTATAGGAACTATCCCAAAATGTATCACTAAGGTGACAGAAGTTGATTTCGGAGCATGATTTTTGAACAGGAGCTTCAACCGTTTTGTGGCATATGAGAAATTCCCTAAGCCCCGGACCTGTTGATTTTGGTCTAAAATGAAAATTTCAAAAGTGCCCCAATTTCTGCTTTAAACTTTAGGTAATATCCCAAAATGTATCACTAAGGTGACAGAAGTTGATTTCGGAGCATACTTTTTGAACAGGAGCTTCAACCATTTTGTGGCATATGACAAATTCCCTAAGCCCCGGCACTGTCGATTTTGGTCAAAAATGAAAATTTCAAAAGTGCCCCAATTTCTGCTTTAAAGTTTAGGTACTATCCCAAAATGTATCACTAAGGTGACAGAAGTTGATTTCGGAGCATAAATTTTGAACAGGAGCTTCAACTGTTTTGTGGCATATGAGAAATTCCCTAAGCCCGGGACCTGGCGATTTTGGTCAAAAATGAAAATTTCAAAAGTGCCCCAATTTCTGCTTTAAAGTTTAGGTACTTTCCCAAAATGTATCACTAAGGTGACAGAAGTTGATTTCAGAGCATAATTTTTGAACAGTAGCTTCAACCGTTTTGTGGCATATGAGAAATTCCCTAAGCCCCGGACCTGTCGATTTTGGTCAAAAATGAAAATTTCAAAAGTGCCCCAATTTCTGCTTTAAACTTTAGGTACTATCCCAAAATGTATCACTAAGGTGACAGAAGTTGATTATGGAGCATAATTTTTGAACAGTAGCTTCAACAGTTTTGTGGCATATGAGAAATTCCCTAAGCCCCGGACCTGTCGATTTTGGTCAAAAATGAAAATTTCAAAAGTGCCCCAATTTCTGCTTTAAACTTTAGGTACTATCCCAAAATGTATCACTAAGGTGACAGAAGTTGATTATGGAGCATAATTTTTGAACAGTAGCTTCAACTGTTTTGTGGCATATGAGAAATTCCCTAAGCCCCGGACCTGTCGATTTTGGTCAAAAATGAAAATTTCAAAAGTGCCCCAATTTCTGCTTTAAACTTTAGGTACTATCCCAAAATGTATCACTAAGGTGACAGAAGTTGATTTCGGAGCATAATTTTTGAACAGGAGCTTCAACCGTTTTGTGGCATATGAGAAATTCCCTAAGCCCCGGACCTGTCGATTTTGGTCAAAAATGAAAATTTCAAAAGTGCCCCAATTTCTGCTTTAAACTTTAGGTAATATCCCAAAATGTATCACTAAGGTGACAGAAGTTGATTTCAGAGCATAATTATTGAACTGTAGCTTCAACCGTTTTGTGGCATATGAGAAATTCCCTGAGCCCCGGACCTGTCGATTTTGGTCAAAAATGAAAATTTCAAAAGTGCCCCAATTTCTGCTTTAAAGTTTAGGTACTATCCCAAAATGTATCACTAAGGTGACAGAAGTTGATTTCAGAGCATAATTATTGAACTGTAGCTTCAACCGTTTTGTGGCATATGAGAAATTCCCTACACCCCGGACCTGTCGATTTTGGTCAAAAATGAAAATTTCAAAAGTGCCCCAATTTCTGCTTTAAAGTTTAGGTACTATCCCAAAATGTATCACTAAGGTGACAGAAGTTGATTATGGAGCATAATTTTTGAACAGGAGCTTCAACTGTTTTGTGGCATATGAGAAATTCCCTAAGCCCCGGACCTGTCGATTTTGGTCAAAAATGAAAATTTCAAAAGTGCCCCAATTTCTGCTTTAAAGTTTAGGTACTATCCCAAAATGTATCACTAAGGTGACAGAAGTTGATTTCAGAGCATAATTTTTGAACAGTAGCTTCAACCGTTTTGTGGCATATGAGAAATTCCCTAAACCCCGGACCTGTCGATTTTGGTCAAAAATGAAAATTTCAAAAGTGCCCCAATTTCTGCTTTAAAGTTTAGGTACTATCCCAAAATGTATCACTAAGGTGACAGAAGTTGATTATGGAGCATAATTTTTGAACAGGAGCTTCAACTGTTTTGTGGCATATGAGAAATTCCCTAAGCCCCGGACCTGTCGATTTTGGTCAAAAATGAAAATTTCAAAAGTGCCCCAATTTCTGCTTTAAACTTTAGGTACTATCCCAAAATGTATCACTAAGGTGACAGAAGTTGATTTCGGAGCATAATTTTTGAACAGGAGCTTCAACCGTTTTGTGGCATATGAGAAATTCCCTAAGCCCCGGACCTGTCGATTTTGGTCAAAAATGAAAATTTCAAAAGTGCCCCAATTTCTGCTTTAAAGTTTAGGTACTATCCCAAAATGTATCACTAAGGTGACAGAAGTTGATTATGGAGCATCATTTTTGAACAGGAGCTTCAACCGTTTTGTGGCATATGAGAAATTCCCTAAGCCCCGGACCTGTCGATTTTGGTCAAAAATGAAAATTTCAAAAGTGCCCCAATTTCTGCTTTAAACTTTAGGTAATATCCCAAAATGTATCACTAAGGTGACAGAAGTTGATTTCAGAGCATAATTATTGAACTGTAGCTTCAACCGTTTTGTGGCATATGAGAAATTCCCTGAGCCCCGGACCTGTCGATTTTGGTCAAAAATGAAAATTTCAAAAGTGCCCCAATTTCTGCTTTAAAGTTTAGGTACTATCCCAAAATGTATCACTAAGGTGACAGAAGTTGATTTCAGAGCATAATTTTTGAACAGTAGCTTCAACTGTTTTGTGGCATATGATAAATTCCCTAAGCCCCGGACCTGTCGATTTTGGTCAAAAATGAAAATTTCAAAAGTGCCCCAATTTCTGCTTTAAAGTTTAGGTACTATCCCAAAATGTATCACTAAGGTGACGGAAGTTGATTTCGGAGCATAATTTTTGAACAGGAGCTTCAACTGTTTTGTGGCATATGAGAAATTCCCTAAGCCCCGGACCTGTCGATTTTGGTCAAAACTGAAAATTTCAAAAGTGCCCCAATTTCTGCTTTAAAGTTTAGGTACTATCCCAAAATGTATCACTAAGGTGACAGAAGTTGATTTCAGAGCATAATTATTGAACAGTAGCTTCAACCGTTTTGTGGCATATGAGAAATTCCCTAAGCCCCGGACCTGTCGCCGGACCTGTCGATTTTGGTCAAAAATGAAAATTTCAAAAGTGCCCCAATTTCTGCTTTAAACTTTAGGTACTATCCCAAAATGTATCACTAAGGTGACAGAAGTTGATTTCAGAGCATAATTTTTGAACAGTAGCTTCAACTGTTTTGTGGCATATGATAAATTCCCTAAGCTCCGGACCTGTCGATTTTGGTCAAAAATGAAAATTTCAAAAGTGCCCCAATTTCTGCTTTAAAGTATAGGAACTATCCCAAAATGTATCACTAAGGTGACAGAAGTTGATTTCGGAGCATAATTTTTGAACAGGAGCTGCAACCGTTTTGTGGCATATGAGAAATTCCCTAGGCCCCGGACCTGTCGATTTTGGTCAAAAATGAAAATTTCAAAAGTGCCCCAATTTCTGCTTTAAAGTATAGGAACTATCCCAAAATGTATCACTAAGGTGACAGAAGTTGATTTCGGAGCATGATTTTTGAACAGGAGCTTCAACCGTTTTGTGGCATATGAGAAATTCCCTAAGCCCCGGACCTGTTGATTTTGGTCTAAAATGAAAATTTCAAAAGTGCCCCAATTTCTGCTTTAAACTTTAGGTAATATCCCAAAATGTATCACTAAGGTGACAGAAGTTGATTTCGGAGCATACTTTTTGAACAGGAGCTTCAACCATTTTGTGGCATATGACAAATTCCCTAAGCCCCGGCACTGTCGATTTTGGTCAAAAATGAAAATTTCAAAAGTGCCCCAATTTCTGCTTTAAAGTTCAGGTACTATCCCAAAATGTATCACTAAGGTGACAGAAGTTGATTTCGGAGCATAAATTTTGAACAGGAGCTTCAACTGTTTTGTGGCATATGAGAAATTCCCTAAGCCCGGGACCTGGCGATTTTGGTCAAAAATGAAAATTTCAAAAGTGCCCCAATTTCTGCTTTAAAGTTTAGGTACTTTCCCAAAATGTATCACTAAGGTGACAGAAGTTGATTTCAGAGCATAATTTTTGAACAGTAGCTTCAACCGTTTTGTGGCATATGAGAAATTCCCTAAGCCCCGGACCTGTCGATTTTGGTCAAAAATGAAAATTTCAAAAGTGCCCCAATTTCTGCTTTAAACTTTAGGTACTATCCCAAAATGTATCACTAAGGTGACAGAAGTTGATTATGGAGCATAATTTTTGAACAGTAGCTTCAACAGTTTTGTGGCATATGAGAAATTCCCTAAGCCCCGGACCTGTCAATTTTGGTCAAAAATGAAAATTTCAAAAGTGCCCCAATTTCTGCTTTAAAGTTTAGGTACTATCCCAAAATGTATCACTAAGGTGACAGAAGTTGATTATGGAGCATCATTTTTGAACAGGAGCTTCAACCGTTTTGTGGCATATGAGAAATTCCCTAAGCCACAGACCTGTCGATTTTGGTCAAAAATGAAAATTTCAAAAGTGCCCCAATTTCTGCTTTAAACTTTAGGTACTATCCCAAAATGTATCACTAAGGTGACAGAAG
Organism: Pseudophryne corroboree; assembly: GCF_028390025.1. NCBI lineage: Eukaryota > Metazoa > Chordata > Amphibia > Anura > Myobatrachidae > Pseudophryne > Pseudophryne corroboree. Next base: position 310,373 of record NW_026970174.1, read on the forward strand.
TTGATTTCGGAGCATAATTTCTGAACAGTAGCTTCAACCGTTTTGTGGCATATGAGAAATTCCCTAAGCCCCGGACCTGTTGATTTTGGTCTAAAATGAAAATTTCAAAAGTGCCCCAATTTCTGCTTTAAACTTTAGGTAATATCCCAAAATGTATCACTAAGGTGACAGAAGTTGATTTCGGAGCATAAATTTTGAACAGGAGCTTCAACTGTTTTGTGGCATATGAGAAATTCCCTAAGCCCCGGACCTGTCGATTTTGGTCAAAAATGAAAATTTCAAAAGTGCCCCAATTTCTGCTTTAAAGTATAGGAACTATCCCAAAATGTATCACTAAGGTGACAGAAGTTGATTTCGGAGCATAATTTTTGAACAGGAGCTGCAACCGTTTTGTGGCATATGAGAAATTCCCTAGGCCCCGGACCTGTCGATTTTGGTCAAAAATGAAAATTTCAAAAGTGCCCCAATTTCTGCTTTAAAGTATAGGAACTATCCCAAAATGTATCACTAAGGTGACAGAAGTTGATTTCGGAGCATGATTTTTGAACAGGAGCTTCAACCGTTTTGTGGCATATGAGAAATTCCCTAAGCCCCGGACCTGTTGATTTTGGTCTAAAATGAAAATTTCAAAAGTGCCCCAATTTCTGCTTTAAACTTTAGGTAATATCCCAAAATGTATCACTAAGGTGACAGAAGTTGATTTCGGAGCATACTTTTTGAACAGGAGCTTCAACCATTTTGTGGCATATGACAAATTCCCTAAGCCCCGGCACTGTCGATTTTGGTCAAAAATGAAAATTTCAAAAGTGCCCCAATTTCTGCTTTAAAGTTTAGGTACTATCCCAAAATGTATCACTAAGGTGACAGAAGTTGATTTCGGAGCATAAATTTTGAACAGGAGCTTCAACTGTTTTGTGGCATATGAGAAATTCCCTAAGCCCGGGACCTGGCGATTTTGGTCAAAAATGAAAATTTCAAAAGTGCCCCAATTTCTGCTTTAAAGTTTAGGTACTTTCCCAAAATGTATCACTAAGGTGACAGAAGTTGATTTCAGAGCATAATTTTTGAACAGTAGCTTCAACCGTTTTGTGGCATATGAGAAATTCCCTAAGCCCCGGACCTGTCGATTTTGGTCAAAAATGAAAATTTCAAAAGTGCCCCAATTTCTGCTTTAAACTTTAGGTACTATCCCAAAATGTATCACTAAGGTGACAGAAGTTGATTATGGAGCATAATTTTTGAACAGTAGCTTCAACAGTTTTGTGGCATATGAGAAATTCCCTAAGCCCCGGACCTGTCAATTTTGGTCAAAAATGAAAATTTCAAAAGTGCCCCAATTTCTGCTTTAAAGTTTAGGTACTATCCCAAAATGTATCACTAAGGTGACAGAAGTTGATTATGGAGCATCATTTTTGAACAGGAGCTTCAACCGTTTTGTGGCATATGAGAAATTCCCTAAGCCACAGACCTGTCGATTTTGGTCAAACATGAAAATTTCAAAAGTGCCCCAATTTCTGCTTTAAACTTTAGGTACTATCCCAAAATGTATCACTAAGGTGACAGAAGTTGATTTCAGAGCATAATTTTTGAACAGTAGCTTCAACTGTTTTGTGGCATATGATAAATTCCCTAACCCCCGGACCTGTCGATTTTGGTCAAAAATGAAAATTTCAAAAGTGCCCCAATTTCTGCTTTAAAGTTTAGGTACTACCCCAAAATGTATCACTAAGGTGACAGAAGTTGATTATGGAGCATAATTTTTGAATAGGAGCTTCAACCGTTTTGTGGCATATGAGAAATTCCCTAAGCCCCGGACCAGTTGATTTTGGTCAAAAATGAAAATTTCAAAAGTGCCCCAATTTCTGCTTTAAACTTTAGGTACTATCCCAAAATGTATCACTAAGGTGACAGAAGTTGATTTCGGAGCATAATTTTTGAACAGTAGCTTCAACCGTTTTGTGGCATATGAGAAATTCCCTAAGCCCCGGACCTGTTGATTTTGGTCTAAAATGAAAATTTCAAAAGTGCCCCAATTTCTGCTTTAAACTTTAGGTAATATCCCAAAATGTATCACTAAGGTGACAGAAGTTGATTTCGGAGCATAAATTTTGAACAGGAGCTTCAACTGTTTTGTGGCATATGAGAAATTCCCTAAGCCCCGGACCTGTCGATTTTGGTCAAAAATGAAAATTTCAAAAGTGCCCCAATTTCTGCTTTAAACTTTAGGTACTATCCCAAAATGTATCACTAAGGTGACAGAAGTTGATTTCAGAGCATAATTTTTGAACAGTAGCTTCAACTGTTTTGTGGCATATGATAAATTCCCTAACCCCCGGACCTGTCGATTTTGGTCAAAAATGAAAATTTCAAAAGTGCCCCAATTTCTGCTTTGAAGTTTAGGTACTATCCCAAAATGTATCACTAAGGTGACAGAAGTTGATTATGAAGCATAATTTTTGAACAGGAGCTTCAACTGTTTTGTGGGATATGATGAATTCCCTAAGCCCCGGACCTGTCGATTTTGGTCAAAAATGAAAATTTCAAAAGTGCCCCTATTTCTGCTTTAAAGTTTAGGTACTATCCCAAAATGTATCACTAAGGTGACAGAAGTTGATTTCAGAGCATAATTTTTGAACAGTAGCTTCAACCGTTTTGTGGCATATGAGAAATTCCCTAAGCCCCGGACCTGTCGATTTTGGTCAAAAATGAAAATTTCAAAAGTGCCCCAATTTCTGCTTTAAAGTTAAGGTACTATCCCAAAATGTATCACTAAGGTGACAGAAGTTGATTATGGAGCATAATTTTTGAACAGGAGCTTCAACTGTTTTGTGGCATATGAGAAATTCCCTAAGCCCCGGACCTGTCGATTTTGGTCAAAAATGAAAATTTCAAAAGTGCCCCAATTTCTGCTTTAAACTTTAGGTACTATCCCAAAATGTATCACTAAGGTGACAGAAGTTGATTTCGGAGCATAATTTTTGAACAGGAGCTTCAACTGTTTTGTGGCATATGAGAAATTCCCTAAGCCCCGGACCTGTCGATTTTGGTCAAAAATGAAAATTTCAAAAGTGCCCCAATTTCTGCTTTAAAGTTTAGGTACTATCCCAAAATGTATCACTAAGGTGACAGAAGTTGATTTCGGAGCATAATTTTTGAACAGGAGCTTCAACCGTTTTGTGGCATATGAGAAATTCCCTAAGCCCCGGACCTGTCGATTTTGGTCAAAAATGAAAATTTCAAAAGTGCCCCAATTTCTGCTTTAAAGTTTAGGTACTTTCCCAAAATGTATCACTAAGGTGACAGAAGTTGATTTCGGAGCATAATTTTTGAACAGTAGCTTCAACCGTTTTGTGGCATATGAGAAATTCCCTAAGCCCCGGACCTGTCAATTTTGGTCAAAACTGAAAATTTCAAAAGTGCCCCAATTTCTGCTTTAAAGTTTAGGTACTATCCCAAAATGTATCACTAAGGTGACAGAAGTTGATTTCAGAGCATAATTTTTGAACAGTAGCTTCAACTGTTTTGTGGGATATGATGAATTCCCTAAGCCCCGGACCTGTCGATTTTGGTCAAAAATGAAAATTTCAAAAGTGCCCCAATTTCTGCTTTAAAGTTTAGGTACTATCCCAAAATGTATCACTAAGGTGACAGAAGTTGATTTCAGAGCATAATTTTTGAACAGTAGCTTCAACTGTTTTGTGGGATATGATGAATTCCCTAAACCCCGGACCTGTCGATTTTGGTCAAAAATGAAAATTTCAAAAGTGCCCCAATTTCTGCTTTAAAGTTTAGGTACTATCCCAAAATGTATCACTAAGGTGACAGAAGTTGATTATGGAGCATAATTTTTGAACAGGAGCTTCAACTGTTTTGTGGCATATGAGAAATTCCCTAAGCCCCGGACCTGTCGATTTTGGTCAAAAATGAAAATTTCAAAAGTGCCCCAATTTCTGCTTTAAAGTTTAGGTACTATCCCAAAATGTATCACTAAGGTGACAGAAGTTGATTTCGGAGCATAATTTTTGAACAGGAGCTTCAACTGTTTTGTGGCATATGAGAAATTCCCTAAGCCCCGGACCTGTCGATTTTGGTCAAAAATGAAAATTTCAAAAGTGCCCCAATTTCTGCTTTAAAGTTTAGGTACTATCCCAAAATGTATCACTAAGGTGACAGAAGTTGATTATGGAGCATCATTTTTGAACAGGAGCTTCAACCGTTTTGTGGCATATGAGAAATTCCCTAAGACCCTGACCTGTCGATTTTGGTCAAAAATGAAAATTTCAAAAGTGCCCCAATTTCTGCTTTAAACTTTAGGTAATATCCCAAAATGTATCACTAAGGTGACAGAAGTTGATTTCGGAGCATACATTTTGAACAGGAGCTTCAACTGTTTTGTGGCATATGAGAAATTCCCTAAGCCCCGGACCTGTCGATTTTGGTCAAAAATGAAAATTTCAAAAGTGCCCCAATTTCTGCTTTAAACTTTAGGTACTATCCCAAAATGTATCACTAAGGTGACAGAAGTTGATTTCAGAGCATAATTTTTGAACAGTAGCTTCAACCGTTTTGTGGCATATGAGAAATTCCCTAAACCCCGGACCTGTCGATTTTGGTCAAAAATGAAAATTTCAAAAGTGCCCCAATTTCTGCTTTAAAGTTTAGGTACTATCCCAAAATGTATCACTAAGGTGACAGAAGTTGATTATGGAGCATAATTTTTGAACAGGAGCTTCAACTGTTTTGTGGCATATGAGAAATTCCCTAAGCCCCGGACCTGTCGATTTTGGTCAAAAATGAAAATTTCAAAAGTGCCCCAATTTCTGCTTTAAACTTTAGGTACTATCCCAAAATGTATCACTAAGGTGACAGAAGTTGATTTCGGAGCATAATTTTTGAACAGGAGCTTCAACTGTTTTGTGGCATATGAGAAATTCCCTAAGCCCCGGACCTGTCGATTTTGGTCAAAAATGAAAATTTCAAAAGTGCCCCAATTTCTGCTTTAAAGTTTAGGTACTATCCCAAAATGTATCACTAAGGTGACAGAAGTTGATTTCGGAGCATAATTTTTGAACAGGAGCTTCAACCGTTTTGTGGCATATGAGAAATTCCCTAAGCCCCGGACCTGTCGATTTTGGTCAAAAATGAAAATTTCAAAAGTGCCCCAATTTCTGCTTTAAACTTTAGGTACTATCCCAAAATGTATCACTAAGGTGACAGAAGTTGATTATGGAGCATAATTTTTGAACAGGAGCTTCAACCGTTTTGTGGCATATGAGAAATTCCCTAAGCCCCGGACCTGTCGATTTTGGTCAAAAATGAAAATTTCAAAAGTGCCCCAATTTCTGCTTTAAAGTACAGGAACTATCCCAAAATGTATCACTAAGGTGACAGAAGTTGATTTCAGAGCATAATTTTTGAACAGTAGCTTCAACCGTTTTGTGGCATATGAGAAATTCCCTAAGCCCCGGACCTGTCGATTTTGGTCAAAAATGAAAATTTCAAAAGTGCCCCAATTTCTGCTTTAAAGTTTAGGTACTATCCCAAAATGTATCACTAAGGTGACAGAAGTTGATTATGGAGCATAATTTTTGAACAGGAGCTTCAACCGTTTTGTGGCATATGAGAAATCCCCAAAGCCCCGGACCTCTCGATTTTGGTCAAAAATGAAAATTTCAAAAGTGCCCCAATTTCTGCTTTAAACTTTAGGTACTTTCCCAAAATGTATCACTAAGGTGACAGAAGTTGATTTCGGAGCATAATTTTTGAACAGGAGCTTCAACTGTTTTGTGGCATATTAGAAATTCCCTAAGCCCCGGACCTGTCGATTTTGGTCAAAAATGAAAATTTCAAAAGTGCCCCAATTTCTGCTTTAAACTTTAGGTACTATCCCAAAATGTATCACTAAGGTGACAGAAGTTGATTTCGGAGCATAATTTTTGAACAGGAGCTTCAACCGTTTTGTGGCATATGAGAAATTCCCTAAGCCCCGGACCTGTCGATTTTGGTCAAAAATGAAAATTTCAAAAGTGCCCCAATTTCTGCTTTAAAGTTTAGGTACTATCCCAAAATGTATCACTAAGGTGACAGAAGTTGATTATGGAGCATCATTTTTGAACAGGAGCTTCAACCGTTTTGTGGCATATGAGAAATTCCCTAAGCCCCGGACCTGTCGATTTTGGTCAAAATTGAAAATTTCAAAAGTGCCCCAATTTCTGCTTTAAAGTTTAGGTACTTTCCCAAAATGTATCACTAAGGTGACAGAAGTTGATTTCGGAGCATAATTTTTGAACAGTAGCTTCAACCGTTTTGTGGCATATGAGAAATTCCCTAAGCCCCGGACCTGTCAATTTTGGTCAAAAATGAAAATTTCAAAAGTGCCCCAATTTCTGCTTTAAACTTTAGGTACTATCCCAAAATGTATCACTAAGGTGACAGAAGTTGATTTCAGAGCATAATTTTTGAACAGTAGCTTTAACCGTTTTGTGGCATATGAGAAATTCCCTAAGCCCCGGACCTGTCGATTTTGGTCAAAAATTGAAATTTCAAAAGTGCCCCAATTTCTGCTTTAAAGTTTAGGTACTTTCCCAAAATGTATCACTAAGGTGACAGAAGTTGATTTCAGAGCATAATTTTTGAACAGTAGCTTCAACCGTTTTGTGGCATATGAGAAATTCCCTAAGCCCCGGACCTGTCGATTTTGGTCAAAAATGAAAATTTCAAAAGTGCCCCAATTTCTGCTTTAAAGTTTAGGTACTATCCCAAAATGTATCACTAAGGTGACAGAAGTTGATTTTGGAGCATAATTTTTGAACAGGAGCTTCAACTGTTTTGTGGCATATGAGAAATTCCCTAAGCCCCGGACCTGTCGATTTTGGTCAAAAATGGAAATTTCAAAAGTGCCCCAATTTCTGCTTTAAAGTTTAGGTACTATCCCAAAATGTATCACTAAGGTGACAGAAGTTGATTTCAGAGCATAATTATTGAACAGTAGCTTCAACCGTTTTGTGGCATATGAGAAATTCCCTAAGCCCCGGACCTGTCGATTTTGGTCAAAAATGAAAATTTCAAAAGTGCCCCAATTTCTGCTTTAAAGTTTAGGTACTGTCATAAAATGTATCACTAAGGTGACAGAAGTTGATTTCAGAGCATAATTTTTGAACAGTAGCTTCAACTGTTTTGTGGCATATGATAAATTCCCTAAGCCCCGGACCTGTCGATTTTGGTCAAAAATGGAAATTTCAAAAGTGCCCCAATTTCTGCTTTAAAGTTTAGGTACTATCCCAAAATGTATCACTAAGGTGACAGAAGTTGATTTCGGAGCATCATTTTTGAACAGGAGCTTCAACCGTTTTGTGGCATATGAGAAATTCCCTAAGCCACAGACCTGTCGATTTTGGTCAAAAATGAAAATTTCAAAAGTGCCCCAATTTCTGCTTTAAACTTTAGGTACTATCCCAAAATGTATCACTAAGGTGACAGAAGTTGATTTCGGAGCATAAATTTTGAACAGGAGCTTTAACTGTTTTGTGGCATATGAGAAATTCCTTAAGCCCCGGACCTGTCGATTTTGGTCAAAAATGAAAATTTCAAAAGTGCCCCAATTTCTGCTTTAAACTTTAGGTACTATCCCAAAATGTATCACTAAGGTGACAGAAGTTGATTTCAGAGCATAATTTTTGAACAGTAGCTTCAACTGTTTTGTGGCATATGATAAATTCCCTAACCCCCGGACCTGTCGATTTTGGTCAAAAATGAAAATTTCAAAAGTGCCCCAATTTCTGCTTTAAAGTTTAGGTACTACCCCAAAATGTATCACTAAGGTGACAGAAGTTGATTATGGAGCATAATTTTTGAATAGGAGCTTCAACCGTTTTGTGGCATATGAGAAATTCCCTAAGCCCCGGACCTGTTGATTTTGGTCAAAAATGAAAATTTCAAAAGTGCCCCAATTTCTGCTTTAAACTTTAGGTACTATCCCAAAATGTATCACTAAGGTGACAGAAGTTGATTTCGGAGCATAATTTTTGAACAGTAGCTTCAACCGTTTTGTGGCATATGAGAAATTCCCTAAGCCCCGGACCTGTTGATTTTGGTCTAAAATGAAAATTTCAAAAGTGCCCCAATTTCTGCTTTAAACTTTAGGTAATATCCCAAAATGTATCACTAAGGTGACAGAAGTTGATTTCGGAGCATAAATTTTGAACAGGAGCTTCAACTGTTTTGTGGCATATGAGAAATTCCCTAAGCCCCGGACCTGTCGATTTTGGTCAAAAATGGAAATTTCAAAAGTGCCCCAATTTCTGCTTTAAAGTTTAGGTACTATCCCAAAATGTATCACTAAGGTGACAGAAGTTGATTTCAGAGCATAATTTTTGAACAGTAGCTTCAACTGTTTTGTGGCATATGATAAATTCCCTAAGCCCCGGACCTGTCGATTTTGGTCAAAAATGAAAATTTCAAAAGTGCCCCAATTTCTGCTTTAAAGTATAGGAACTATCCCAAAATGTATCACTAAGGTGACAGAAGTTGATTTCGGAGCATAATTTTTGAACAGGAGCTTCAACTGTTTTGTGGCATATGAGAAATTCCCTAGGCCCCGGACCTGTCGATTTTGGTCAAAAATGAAAATTTCAAAAGTGCCCCAATTTCTGCTTTAAAGTATAGGAACTATCCCAAAATGTATCACTAAGGTGACAGAAGTTGATTTCGGAGCATCATTTTTGAACAGGAGCTTCAACCGTTTTGTGGCATATGAGAAATTCCCTAAGCCACAGACCTGTCGATTTTGGTCAAAAATGAAAATTTCAAAAGTGCCCCAATTTCTGCTTTAAACTTTAGGTACTATCCCAAAATGTATCACTAAGGTGACAGAAGTTGATTTCGGAGCATAATTTCTGAACAGGAGCTTCAACCGTTTTGTGGCATATGAGAAATTCCCTAAGCCCCGGACCTGTTGATTTTGGTCTAAAATGAAAATTTCAAAAGTGCCCCAATTTCTGCTTTAAACTTTAGGTAATATCCCAAAATGTATCACTAAGGTGACAGAAGTTGATTTCGGAGCATAAATTTTGAACAGGAGCTTTAACTGTTTTGTGGCATATGAGAAATTCCTTAAGCCCCGGACCTGTCGATTTTGGTCAAAAATGAAAATTTCAAAAGTGCCCCAATTTCTGCTTTAAACTTTAGGTACTATCCCAAAATGTATCACTAAGGTGACAGAAGTTGATTTCAGAGCATAATTTTTGAACAGTAGCTTCAACTGTTTTGTGGCATATGATAAATTCCCTAACCCCCGGACCTGTCGATTTTGGTCAAAAATGAAAATTTCAAAAGTGCCCCAATTTCTGCTTTAAAGTTTAGGTACTACCCCAAAATGTATCACTAAGGTGACAGAAGTTGATTATGGAGCATACTTTTTGAATAGGAGCTTCAACCGTTTTGTGGCATATGAGAAATTCCCTAAGCCCCGGACCTGTCGATTTTGGTCAAAAATGAAAATTTCAAAAGTGCCCCAATTTCTGCTTTAAACTTTAGGTACTATCCCAAAATGTATCACTAAGGTGACAGAAGTTGATTTCGGAGCATAATTTTTGAACAGTAGCTTCAACCGTTTTGTGGCATATGAGAAATTCCCTAAGCCCCGGACCTGTTGATTTTGGTCTAAAATGAAAATTTCAAAAGTGCCCCAATTTCTGCTTTAAACTTTAGGTAATATCCCAAAATGTATCACTAAGGTGACAGAAGTTGATTTCGGAGCATAAATTTTGAACAGGAGCTTCAACTGTTTTGTGGCATATGAGAAATTCCCTAAGCCCCGGACCTGTCGATTTTGGTCAAAAATGAAAATTTCAAAAGTGCCCCAATTTCTGCTTTAAACTTTAGGTACTATCCCAAAATGTATCACTAAGGTGACAGAAGTTGATTTCAGAGCATAATTTTTGAACAGTAGCTTCAACTGTTTTGTGGCATATGATAAATTCCCTAACCCCCGGACCTGTCGATTTTGGTCAAAAATGAAAATTTCAAAAGTGCCCCAATTTCTGCTTTGAAGTTTAGGTACTATCCCAAAATGTATCACTAAGGTGACAGAAGTTGATTATGAAGCATAATTTTTGAACAGGAGCTTCAACCGTTTTGTGGCATATGAGAAATTCCCTAAGCCCCGGACCTGTCGATTTTGGTCAAAAATGAAAATTTTAAAAGTGCCCCAATTTCTGCTTTAAAGTTTAGGTACTATCCCAAAATGTATCACTAAGGTGACAGAAGTTGATTATGGAGCATCATTTTTGAACAGGAGCTTCAACCGTTTTGTGGCATATGAGAAATTCCCTAAGCCCCGGACCTGTCGATTTTGGTCAAAAATGAAAATTTCAAAAGTGCCCCAATTTCTGCTTTAAACTTTAGGTACTATCCCAAAATGTATCACTAAGGTGACAGAAATTGATTACGGAGCATCATTTTTGAACAGGAGCTTCAACCGTTTTGTGGCATATGAGAAATTCCCTAAGCCCCGGACCTGTCGATTTTGGTCAAAAATGAAAATTTTAAAAGTGCCCCAATTTCTGCTTTAAAGTTTAGGTACTATCCCAAAATGTATCACTAAGGTGACAGAAGTTGATTATGGAGCATCATTTTTGAACCGGAGCTTCAACCGTTTTGTGGCATATGAGAAATTCCCTAAGCCCCGGACCTGTCGATTTTGGTCAAAAATGAAAATTTCAAAAGTGCCCCAATTTCTGCTTTAAACTTTAGGTACTATCCCAAAATGTATCACTAAGGTGACAGAAGTTGATTTCAGAGCATAATTTTTGAACAGTAGCTTCAACCGTTTTGTGGCATATGAGAAATTCCCTAAACCCCGGACCTGTCGATTTTGGTCAAAAATGAAAATTTCAAAAGTGCCCCAATTTCTGCTTTAAAGTTTAGGTACTATCCCAAAATGTATCACTAAGGTGACAGAAGTTGATTATGGAGCATAATTTTTGAACAGGAGCTTCAACTGTTTTGTGGCATATGAGAAATTCCCTAAGCCCCGGACCTGTCGATTTTGGTCAAAAATGAAAATTTCAAAAGTGCCCCAATTTCTGCTTTAAACTTTAGGTACTATCCCAAAATGTATCACTAAGGTGACAGAAGTTGATTTCGGAGCATAATTTTTGAACAGGAGCTTCAACTGTTTTGTGGCATATGAGAAATTCCCTAAGCCCCGGACCTGTCGATTTTGGTCAAAAATGAAAATTTCAAAAGTGCCCCAATTTCTGCTTTAAAGTTTAGGTACTATCCCAAAATGTATCACTAAGGTGACAGAAGTTGATTTCGGAGCATAATTTTTGAACAGGAGCTTCAACCGTTTTGTGGCATATGAGAAATTCCCTAAGCCCCGGACCTGTCGATTTTGGTCAAAAATGAAAATTTCAAAAGTGCCCCAATTTCTGCTTTAAACTTTAGGTACTATCCCAAAATGTATCACTAAGGTGACAGAAGTTGATTATGGAGCATAATTTTTGAACAGGAGCTTCAACCGTTTTGTGGCATATGAGAAATTCCCTAAGCCCCGGACCTGTCGATTTTGGTCAAAAATGAAAATTTCAAAAGTGCCCCAATTTCTGCTTTAAAGTACAGGAACTATCCCAAAATGTATCACTAAGGTGACAGAAGTTGATTTCAGAGCATAATTTTTGAACAGTAGCTTCAACCGTTTTGTGGCATATGAGAAATTCCCTAAGCCCCGGACCTGTCGATTTTGGTCAAAAATGAAAATTTCAAAAGTGCCCCAATTTCTGCTTTAAACTTTAGGTACTATCCCAAAATGTATCACTAAGGTGACAGAAGTTGATTTCAGAGCATAATTTTTGAACAGTAGCTTTAACCGTTTTGTGGCATATGAGAAATTCCCTAAGCCCCGGACCTGTCGATTTTGGTCAAAAATGAAAATTTCAAAAGTGCCCCAATTTCTGCTTTAAAGTTTAGGTACTATCCCAAAATGTATCACTAAGGTGACAGAAGTTGATTTTGGAGCATAATTTTTGAACAGGAGCTTCAACTGTTTTGTGGCATATGAGAAATTCCCTAAGCCCCGGACCTGTCGATTTTGGTCAAAAATGGAAATTTCAAAAGTGCCCCAATTTCTGCTTTAAAGTTTAGGTACTATCCCAAAATGTATCACTAAGGTGACAGAAGTTGATTTCAGAGCATAATTATTGAACAGTAGCTTCAACCGTTTTGTGGCATATGAGAAATTCCCTAAGCCCCGGACCTGTCGATTTTGGTCAAAAATGAAAATTTCAAAAGTGCCCCAATTTCTGCTTTAAAGTTTAGGTACTATCCCAAAATGTATCACTAAGGTGACAGAAGTTGATTTCAGAGCATAATTTTTGAACAGTAGCTTCAACTGTTTTGTGGCATATGATAAATTCCCTAAGCCCCGGACCTGTCGATTTTGGTCAAAAATGAAAATTTCAAAAGTGCCCCAATTTCTGCTTTAAAGTTTAGGTACTATCCCAAAATGTATCACTAAGGTGACAGAAGTTGATTTTGGAGCATAATTTTTGAACAGGAGCTTCAACTGTTTTGTGGCATATGAGAAATTCCCTAAGCCCCGGACCTGTCGATTTTGGTCAAAAATGGAAATTTCAAAAGTGCCCCAATTTCTGCTTTAAAGTTTAGGTACTATCCCAAAATGTATCACTAAGGTGACAGAAGTTGATTTCAGAGCATAATTATTGAACAGTAGCTTCAACCGTTTTGTGGCATATGAGAAATTCCCTAAGCCCCGGACCTGTCGATTTTGGTCAAAAATGAAAATTTCAAAAGTGCCCCAATTTCTGCTTTAAAGTTTAGGTACTATCCCAAAATGTATCACTAAGGTGACAGAAGTTGATTTCAGAGCATAATTTTTGAACAGTAGCTTCAACTGTTTTGTGGCATATGATAAATTCCCTAAGCCCCGGACCTGTCGATTTTGGTCAAAAATGGAAATTTCAAAAGTGCCCCAATTTCTGCTTTAAAGTTTAGGTACTATCCCAAAATGTATCACTAAGGTGACAGAAGTTGATTTCAGAGCATAATTTTTGAACAGTAGCTTCAACTGTTTTGTGGCATATGATAAATTCCCTAAGCCCCGGACCTGTCGATTTTGGTCAAAAATGAAAATTTCAAAAGTGCCCCAATTTCTGCTTTAAAGTATAGGAACTATCCCAAAATGTATCACTAAGGTGACAGAAGTTGATTTCGGAGCATAATTTTTGAACAGGAGCTTCAACTGTTTTGTGGCATATGAGAAATTCCCTAGGCCCCGGACCTGTCGATTTTGGTCAAAAATGAAAATTTCAAAAGTGCCCCAATTTCTGCTTTAAAGTATAGGAACTATCCCAAAATGTATCACTAAGGTGACAGAAGTTGATTTCGGAGCATCATTTTTGAACAGGAGCTTCAACCGTTTTGTGGCATATGAGAAATTCCCTAAGCCACAGACCTGTCGATTTTGGTCAAAAATGAAAATTTCAAAAGTGCCCCAATTTCTGCTTTAAACTTTAGGTACTATCCCAAAATGTATCACTAAGGTGACAGAAGTTGATTTCGGAGCATAAATTTTGAACAGGAGCTTTAACTGTTTTGTGGCATATGAGAAATTCCTTAAGCCCCGGACCTGTCGATTTTGGTCAAAAATGAAAATTTCAAAAGTGCCCCAATTTCTGCTTTAAACTTTAGGTACTATCCCAAAATGTATCACTAAGGTGACAGAAGTTGATTTCAGAGCATAATTTTTGAACAGTAGCTTCAACTGTTTTGTGGCATATGATAAATTCCCTAACCCCCGGACCTGTCGATTTTGGTCAAAAATGAAAATTTCAAAAGTGCCCCAATTTCTGCTTTAAAGTTTAGGTACTACCCCAAAATGTATCACTAAGGTGACAGAAGTTGATTATGGAGCATAATTTTTGAATAGGAGCTTCAACCGTTTTGTGGCATATGAGAAATTCCCTAAGCCCCGGACCTGTTGATTTTGGTCAAAAATGAAAATTTCAAAAGTGCCCCAATTTCTGCTTTAAACTTTAGGTACTATCCCAAAATGTATCACTAAGGTGACAGAAGTTGATTTCGGAGCATAATTTTTGAACAGTAGCTTCAACCGTTTTGTGGCATATGAGAAATTCCCTAAGCCCCGGACCTGTCGATTTTGGTCAAAAATGAAAATTTCAAAAGTGCCCCAATTTCTGCTTTAAACTTTAGGTACTATCCCAAAATGTATCACTAAGGTGACAGAAGTTGATTTCGGAGCATAAATTTTGAACAGGAGCTTCAACTGTTTTGTGGCATATGAGAAATTCCCTAAGCCCCGGACCTGTCGATTTTGGTCAAAAATGAAAATTTCAAAAGTGCCCCAATTTCTGCTTTAAAGTTTAGGTACTATCCCAAAATGTATCACTAAGGTGACAGAAGTTGATTTCAGAGCATAATTTTTGAACAGTAGCTTCAACTGTTTTGTGGCATATGATAAATTCCCTAAGCCCCGGACCTGTCGATTTTGGTCAAAAATGGAAATTTCAAAAGTGCCCCAATTTCTGCTTTAAAGTTTAGGTACTATCCCAAAATGTATCACTAAGGTGACAGAAGTTGATTTCAGAGCATAATTTTTGAACAGTAGCTTCAACTGTTTTGTGGCATATGATAAATTCCCTAAGCCCCGGACCTGTCGATTTTGGTCAAAAATGAAAATTTCAAAAGTGCCCCAATTTCTGCTTTAAAGTATAGGAACTATCCCAAAATGTATCACTAAGGTGACAGAAGTTGATTTCGGAGCATAATTTTTGAACAGGAGCTTCAACTGTTTTGTGGCATATGAGAAATTCCCTAGGCCCCGGACCTGTCGATTTTGGTCAAAAATGAAAATTTCAAAAGTGCCCCAATTTCTGCTTTAAAGTATAGGAACTATCCCAAAATGTATCACTAAGGTGACAGAAGTTGATTTCGGAGCATAATTTTTGAACAGGAGCTTCAACTGTTTTGTGGCATATGAGAAATTCCCTAGGCCCCGGACCTGTCGATTTTGGTCAAAAATGAAAATTTCAAAAGTGCCCCAATTTCTGCTTTAAAGTATAGGAACTATCCCAAAATGTATCACTAAGGTGACAGAAGTTGATTTCGGAGCATCATTTTTGAACAGGAGCTTCAACCGTTTTGTGGCATATGAGAAATTCCCTAAGCCACAGACCTGTCGATTTTGGTCAAAAATGAAAATTTCAAAAGTGCCCCAATTTCTGCTTTAAACTTTAGGTACTATCCCAAAATGTATCACTAAGGTGACAGAAGTTGATTTCGGAGCATAATTTCTGAACAGGAGCTTCAACCATTTTGTGGCATATGAGAAATTCCCTAAGCCCCGGACCTGTTGATTTTGGTCTAAAATGAAAATTTCAAAAGTGCCCCAATTTCTGCTTTAAACTTTAGGTAATATCCCAAAATGTATCACTAAGGTGACAGAAGTTGATTTCGGAGCATACATTTTGAACAGGAGCTTTAACTGTTTTGTGGCATATGAGAAATTCCTTAAGCCCCGGACCTGTCGATTTTGGTCAAAAATGAAAATTTCAAAAGTGCCCCAATTTCTGCTTTAAACTTTAGGTACTATCCCAAAATGTATCACTAAGGTGACAGAAGTTGATTTCAGAGCATAATTTTTGAACAGTAGCTTCAACTGTTTTGTGGCATATGATAAATTCCCTAACCCCCGGACCTGTCGATTTTGGTCAAAAATGAAAATTTCAAAAGTGCCCCAATTTCTGCTTTAAAGTTTAGGTACTACCCCAAAATGTATCACTAAGGTGACAGAAGTTGATTATGGAGCATAATTTTTGAATAGGAGCTTCAACCGTTTTGTGGCATATGAGAAATTCCCTAAGCCCCGGACCTGTTGATTTTGGTCAAAAATGAAAATTTCAAAAGTGCCCCAATTTCTGCTTTAAACTTTAGGTACTATCCCAAAATGTATCACTAAGGTGACAGAAGTTGATTTCGGAGCATAATTTTTGAACAGTAGCTTCAACCGTTTTGTGGCATATGAGAAATTCCCTAAGCCCCGGACCTGTTGATTTTGGTCTAAAATGAAAATTTCAAAAGTGCCCCAATTTCTGCTTTAAACTTTAGGTAATATCCCAAAATGTATCACTAAGGTGACAGAAGTTGATTTCGGAGCATAAATTTTGAACAGGAGCTTCAACTGTTTTGTGGCATATGAGAAATTCCCTAAGCCCCGGACCTGTCGATTTTGGTCAAAAATGAAAATTTCAAAAGTGCCCCAAT
This sequence comes from Pseudophryne corroboree, assembly GCF_028390025.1. Taxonomy (NCBI): domain Eukaryota; kingdom Metazoa; phylum Chordata; class Amphibia; order Anura; family Myobatrachidae; genus Pseudophryne; species Pseudophryne corroboree. The sequence goes on from NW_026970174.1 coordinate 326,675, forward strand.
TTCTGCTTTAAACTTTAGGTACTATCCCAAAATGTATCACTAAGGTGACAGAAGTTGATTTCAGAGCATAATTTTTGAACAGTAGCTTCAACTGTTTTGTGGCATATGATAAATTCCCTAACCCCCGGACCTGTCGATTTTGGTCAAAAATGAAAATTTCAAAAGTGCCCCAATTTCTGCTTTGAAGTTTAGGTACTATCCCAAAATGTATCACTAAGGTGACAGAAGTTGATTATGGAGCATCATTTTTGAACAGGAGCTTCAACCGTTTTGTGGCATATGAGAAATTCCCTAAGCCCCGGACCTGTCGATTTTGGTCAAAAATGAAAATTTTAAAAGTGCCCCAATTTCTGCTTTAAAGTTTAGGTACTATCCCAAAATGTATCACTAAGGTGACAGAAGTTGATTATGGAGCATCATTTTTGAACAGGAGCTTCAACCGTTTTGTGGCATATGAGAAATTCCCTAAGCCCCGGACCTGTCGATTTTGGTCAAAAATGAAAATTTCAAAAGTGCCCCAATTTCTGCTTTAAACTTTAGGTACTATCCCAAAATGTATCACTAAGGTGACAGAAGTTGATTATGGAGCATAATTTTTGAACAGGAGCTTCAACCGTTTTGTGGCATATGAGAAATTCCCTAAGCCCCGGACCTGTCGATTTTGGTCAAAAATGAAAATTTCAAAAGTGCCCCAATTTCTGCTTTAAAGTACAGGAACTATCCCAAAATGTATCACTAAGGTGACAGAAGTTGATTTCAGAGCATAATTTTTGAACAGTAGCTTCAACCGTTTTGTGGCATATGAGAAATTCCCTAAGCCCCGGACCTGTCGATTTTGGTCAAAAATGAAAATTTCAAAAGTGCCCCAATTTCTGCTTTAAACTTTAGGTACTATCCCAAAATGTATCACTAAGGTGACAGAAGTTGATTTCAGAGCATAATTTTTGAACAGTAGCTTTAACCGTTTTGTGGCATATGAGAAATTCCCTAAGCCCCGGACCTGTCGATTTTGGTCAAAAATGAAAATTTCAAAAGTGCCCCAATTTCTGCTTTAAAGTTTAGGTACTATCCCAAAATGTATCACTAAGGTGACAGAAGTTGATTTTGGAGCATAATTTTTGAACAGGAGCTTCAACTGTTTTGTGGCATATGAGAAATTCCCTAAGCCCCGGACCTGTCGATTTTGGTCAAAAATGGAAATTTCAAAAGTGCCCCAATTTCTGCTTTAAAGTTTAGGTACTATCCCAAAATGTATCACTAAGGTGACAGAAGTTGATTTCAGAGCATAATTATTGAACAGTAGCTTCAACCGTTTTGTGGCATATGAGAAATTCCCTAAGCCCCGGACCTGTCGATTTTGGTCAAAAATGAAAATTTCAAAAGTGCCCCAATTTCTGCTTTAAAGTTTAGGTACTATCCCAAAATGTATCACTAAGGTGACAGAAGTTGATTTCAGAGCATAATTTTTGAACAGTAGCTTCAACTGTTTTGTGGCATATGATAAATTCCCTAAGCCCCGGACCTGTCGATTTTGGTCAAAAATGAAAATTTCAAAAGTGCCCCAATTTCTGCTTTAAAGTTTAGGTACTATCCCAAAATGTATCACTAAGGTGACAGAAGTTGATTTTGGAGCATAATTTTTGAACAGGAGCTTCAACTGTTTTGTGGCATATGAGAAATTCCCTAAGCCCCGGACCTGTCGATTTTGGTCAAAAATGGAAATTTCAAAAGTGCCCCAATTTCTGCTTTAAAGTTTAGGTACTATCCCAAAATGTATCACTAAGGTGACAGAAGTTGATTTCAGAGCATAATTATTGAACAGTAGCTTCAACCGTTTTGTGGCATATGAGAAATTCCCTAAGCCCCGGACCTGTCGATTTTGGTCAAAAATGAAAATTTCAAAAGTGCCCCAATTTCTGCTTTAAAGTTTAGGTACTATCCCAAAATGTATCACTAAGGTGACAGAAGTTGATTTCAGAGCATAATTTTTGAACAGTAGCTTCAACTGTTTTGTGGCATATGATAAATTCCCTAAGCCCCGGACCTGTCGATTTTGGTCAAAAATGGAAATTTCAAAAGTGCCCCAATTTCTGCTTTAAAGTTTAGGTACTATCCCAAAATGTATCACTAAGGTGACAGAAGTTGATTTCAGAGCATAATTTTTGAACAGTAGCTTCAACTGTTTTGTGGCATATGATAAATTCCCTAAGCCCCGGACCTGTCGATTTTGGTCAAAAATGAAAATTTCAAAAGTGCCCCAATTTCTGCTTTAAAGTATAGGAACTATCCCAAAATGTATCACTAAGGTGACAGAAGTTGATTTCGGAGCATAATTTTTGAACAGGAGCTTCAACTGTTTTGTGGCATATGAGAAATTCCCTAGGCCCCGGACCTGTCGATTTTGGTCAAAAATGAAAATTTCAAAAGTGCCCCAATTTCTGCTTTAAAGTATAGGAACTATCCCAAAATGTATCACTAAGGTGACAGAAGTTGATTTCGGAGCATCATTTTTGAACAGGAGCTTCAACCGTTTTGTGGCATATGAGAAATTCCCTAAGCCACAGACCTGTCGATTTTGGTCAAAAATGAAAATTTCAAAAGTGCCCCAATTTCTGCTTTAAACTTTAGGTACTATCCCAAAATGTATCACTAAGGTGACAGAAGTTGATTTCGGAGCATAAATTTTGAACAGGAGCTTTAACTGTTTTGTGGCATATGAGAAATTCCTTAAGCCCCGGACCTGTCGATTTTGGTCAAAAATGAAAATTTCAAAAGTGCCCCAATTTCTGCTTTAAACTTTAGGTACTATCCCAAAATGTATCACTAAGGTGACAGAAGTTGATTTCAGAGCATAATTTTTGAACAGTAGCTTCAACTGTTTTGTGGCATATGATAAATTCCCTAACCCCCGGACCTGTCGATTTTGGTCAAAAATGAAAATTTCAAAAGTGCCCCAATTTCTGCTTTAAAGTTTAGGTACTACCCCAAAATGTATCACTAAGGTGACAGAAGTTGATTATGGAGCATAATTTTTGAATAGGAGCTTCAACCGTTTTGTGGCATATGAGAAATTCCCTAAGCCCCGGACCTGTTGATTTTGGTCAAAAATGAAAATTTCAAAAGTGCCCCAATTTCTGCTTTAAACTTTAGGTACTATCCCAAAATGTATCACTAAGGTGACAGAAGTTGATTTCGGAGCATAATTTTTGAACAGTAGCTTCAACCGTTTTGTGGCATATGAGAAATTCCCTAAGCCCCGGACCTGTCGATTTTGGTCAAAAATGAAAATTTCAAAAGTGCCCCAATTTCTGCTTTAAACTTTAGGTACTATCCCAAAATGTATCACTAAGGTGACAGAAGTTGATTTCGGAGCATAAATTTTGAACAGGAGCTTCAACTGTTTTGTGGCATATGAGAAATTCCCTAAGCCCCGGACCTGTCGATTTTGGTCAAAAATGAAAATTTCAAAAGTGCCCCAATTTCTGCTTTAAAGTTTAGGTACTATCCCAAAATGTATCACTAAGGTGACAGAAGTTGATTTCAGAGCATAATTTTTGAACAGTAGCTTCAACTGTTTTGTGGCATATGATAAATTCCCTAAGCCCCGGACCTGTCGATTTTGGTCAAAAATGGAAATTTCAAAAGTGCCCCAATTTCTGCTTTAAAGTTTAGGTACTATCCCAAAATGTATCACTAAGGTGACAGAAGTTGATTTCAGAGCATAATTTTTGAACAGTAGCTTCAACTGTTTTGTGGCATATGATAAATTCCCTAAGCCCCGGACCTGTCGATTTTGGTCAAAAATGAAAATTTCAAAAGTGCCCCAATTTCTGCTTTAAAGTATAGGAACTATCCCAAAATGTATCACTAAGGTGACAGAAGTTGATTTCGGAGCATAATTTTTGAACAGGAGCTTCAACTGTTTTGTGGCATATGAGAAATTCCCTAGGCCCCGGACCTGTCGATTTTGGTCAAAAATGAAAATTTCAAAAGTGCCCCAATTTCTGCTTTAAAGTATAGGAACTATCCCAAAATGTATCACTAAGGTGACAGAAGTTGATTTCGGAGCATAATTTTTGAACAGGAGCTTCAACTGTTTTGTGGCATATGAGAAATTCCCTAGGCCCCGGACCTGTCGATTTTGGTCAAAAATGAAAATTTCAAAAGTGCCCCAATTTCTGCTTTAAAGTATAGGAACTATCCCAAAATGTATCACTAAGGTGACAGAAGTTGATTTCGGAGCATCATTTTTGAACAGGAGCTTCAACCGTTTTGTGGCATATGAGAAATTCCCTAAGCCACAGACCTGTCGATTTTGGTCAAAAATGAAAATTTCAAAAGTGCCCCAATTTCTGCTTTAAACTTTAGGTACTATCCCAAAATGTATCACTAAGGTGACAGAAGTTGATTTCGGAGCATAATTTCTGAACAGGAGCTTCAACCATTTTGTGGCATATGAGAAATTCCCTAAGCCCCGGACCTGTTGATTTTGGTCTAAAATGAAAATTTCAAAAGTGCCCCAATTTCTGCTTTAAACTTTAGGTAATATCCCAAAATGTATCACTAAGGTGACAGAAGTTGATTTCGGAGCATACATTTTGAACAGGAGCTTTAACTGTTTTGTGGCATATGAGAAATTCCTTAAGCCCCGGACCTGTCGATTTTGGTCAAAAATGAAAATTTCAAAAGTGCCCCAATTTCTGCTTTAAACTTTAGGTACTATCCCAAAATGTATCACTAAGGTGACAGAAGTTGATTTCAGAGCATAATTTTTGAACAGTAGCTTCAACTGTTTTGTGGCATATGATAAATTCCCTAACCCCCGGACCTGTCGATTTTGGTCAAAAATGAAAATTTCAAAAGTGCCCCAATTTCTGCTTTAAAGTTTAGGTACTACCCCAAAATGTATCACTAAGGTGACAGAAGTTGATTATGGAGCATAATTTTTGAATAGGAGCTTCAACCGTTTTGTGGCATATGAGAAATTCCCTAAGCCCCGGACCTGTTGATTTTGGTCAAAAATGAAAATTTCAAAAGTGCCCCAATTTCTGCTTTAAACTTTAGGTACTATCCCAAAATGTATCACTAAGGTGACAGAAGTTGATTTCGGAGCATAATTTTTGAACAGTAGCTTCAACCGTTTTGTGGCATATGAGAAATTCCCTAAGCCCCGGACCTGTTGATTTTGGTCTAAAATGAAAATTTCAAAAGTGCCCCAATTTCTGCTTTAAACTTTAGGTAATATCCCAAAATGTATCACTAAGGTGACAGAAGTTGATTTCGGAGCATAAATTTTGAACAGGAGCTTCAACTGTTTTGTGGCATATGAGAAATTCCCTAAGCCCCGGACCTGTCGATTTTGGTCAAAAATGAAAATTTCAAAAGTGCCCCAATTTCTGCTTTAAACTTTAGGTACTATCCCAAAATGTATCACTAAGGTGACAGAAGTTGATTTCAGAGCATAATTTTTGAACAGTAGCTTCAACTGTTTTGTGGCATATGATAAATTCCCTAACCCCCGGACCTGTCGATTTTGGTCAAAAATGAAAATTTCAAAAGTGCCCCAATTTCTGCTTTGAAGTTTAGGTACTATCCCAAAATGTATCACTAAGGTGACAGAAGTTGATTATGGAGCATCATTTTTGAACAGGAGCTTCAACCGTTTTGTGGCATATGAGAAATTCCCTAAGCCCCGGACCTGTCGATTTTGGTCAAAAATGAAAATTTTAAAAGTGCCCCAATTTCTGCTTTAAAGTTTAGGTACTATCCCAAAATGTATCACTAAGGTGACAGAAGTTGATTATGGAGCATCATTTTTGAACAGGAGCTTCAACCGTTTTGTGGCATATGAGAAATTCCCTAAGCCCCGGACCTGTCGATTTTGGTCAAAAATGAAAATTTCAAAAGTGCCCCAATTTCTGCTTTAAACTTTAGGTACTATCCCAAAATGTATCACTAAGGTGACAGAAGTTGATTTCGGAGCATCATTTTTGAACAGGAGCTTCAACCGTTTTGTGGCATATGAGAAATTCCCTAAGCCCCGGACCTGTCGATTTTGGTCAAAAATGAAAATTTTAAAAGTGCCCCAATTTCTGCTTTAAAGTTTAGGTACTATCCCAAAATGTATCACTAAGGTGACAGAAGTTGATTATGGAGCATCATTTTTGAACCGGAGCTTCAACCGTTTTGTGGCATATGAGAAATTCCCTAAGCCCCGGACCTGTTGATTTTGGTCTAAAATGAAAATTTCAAAAGTGCCCCAATTTCTGCTTTAAACTTTAGGTAATATCCCAAAATGTATCACTAAGGTGACAGAAGTTGATTTCGGAGCATACATTTTGAACAGGAGCTTTAACTGTTTTGTGGCATATGAGAAATTCCTTAAGCCCCGGACCTGTCGATTTTGGTCAAAAATGAAAATTTCAAAAGTGCCCCAATTTCTGCTTTAAACTTTAGGTACTATCCCAAAATGTATCACTAAGGTGACAGAAGTTGATTTCAGAGCATAATTTTTGAACAGTAGCTTCAACTGTTTTGTGGCATATGATAAATTCCCTAACCCCCGGACCTGTCGATTTTGGTCAAAAATGAAAATTTCAAAAGTGCCCCAATTTCTGCTTTAAAGTTTAGGTACTACCCCAAAATGTATCACTAAGGTGACAGAAGTTGATTATGGAGCATAATTTTTGAATAGGAGCTTCAACCGTTTTGTGGCATATGAGAAATTCCCTAAGCCCCGGACCTGTTGATTTTGGTCAAAAATGAAAATTTCAAAAGTGCCCCAATTTCTGCTTTAAACTTTAGGTACTATCCCAAAATGTATCACTAAGGTGACAGAAGTTGATTTCGGAGCATAATTTTTGAACAGTAGCTTCAACCGTTTTGTGGCATATGAGAAATTCCCTAAGCCCCGGACCTGTTGGTTTTGGTCTAAAATGAAAATTTCAAAAGTGCCCCAATTTCTGCTTTAAACTTTAGGTAATATCCCAAAATGTATCACTAAGGTGACAGAAGTTGATTTCGGAGCATAAATTTTGAACAGGAGCTTCAACTGTTTTGTGGCATATGAGAAATTCCCTAAGCCCCGGACCTGTCGATTTTGGTCAAAAATGAAAATTTCAAAAGTGCCCCAATTTCTGCTTTAAACTTTAGGTACTATCCCAAAATGTATCACTAAGGTGACAGAAGTTGATTTCAGAGCATAATTTTTGAACAGTAGCTTCAACTGTTTTGTGGCATATGATAAATTCCCTAACCCCCGGACCTGTCGATTTTGGTCAAAAATGAAAATTTTAAAAGTGCCCCAATTTCTGCTTTAAAGTTTAGGTACTATCCCAAAATGTATCACTAAGGTGACAGAAGTTGATTATGGAGCATCATTTTTGAACAGGAGCTTCAACCGTTTTGTGGCATATGAGAAATTCCCTAAGCCCCGGACCTGTCGATTTTGGTCAAAAATGAAAATTTTAAAAGTGCCCCAATTTCTGCTTTAAAGTTTAGGTACTATCCCAAAATGTATCACTAAGGTGACAGAAGTTGATTATGGAGCATAATTTTTGAACAGGAGCTTCAACTGTTTTGTGGCATATGAGAAATTCCCTAAGCCCCGGACCTGTCGATTTTGGTCAAAAATGAAAATTTCAAAAGTGCCCCAATTTCTGCTTTAAAGTTTAGGTACTATCCCAAAATGTATCACTAAGGTGACAGAAGTTGATTTCGGAGCATAATTTTTGAACAGGAGCTTCAACCGTTTTGTGGCATATGAGAAATTCCCTAAGCCCCGGACCTGTCGATTTTGGTCAAAAATGAAAATTTCAAAAGTGCCCCAATTTCTGCTTTAAACTTTAGGTACTATCCCAAAATGTATCACTAAGGTGACAGAAGTTGATTATGGAGCATAATTTTTGAACAGGAGCTTCAACCGTTTTGTGGCATATGAGAAATTCCCTAAGCCCCGGACCTGTCGATTTTGGTCAAAAATGAAAATTTCAAAAGTGCCCCAATTTCTGCTTTAAAGTACAGGAACTATCCCAAAATGTATCACTAAGGTGACAGAAGTTGATTTCAGAGCATAATTTTTGAACAGTAGCTTCAACCGTTTTGTGGCATATGAGAAATTCCCTAAGCCCCGGACCTGTCGATTTTGGTCAAAAATGAAAATTTCAAAAGTGCCCCAATTTCTGCTTTAAAGTACAGGAACTATCCCAAAATGTATCACTAAGGTGACAGAAGTTGATTTCAGAGCATAATTTTTGAACAGTAGCTTCAACCGTTTTGTGGCATATGAGAAATTCCCTAAGCCCCGGACCTGTCGATTTTGGTCAAAAATGAAAATTTCAAAAGTGCCCCAATTTCTGCTTTAAAGTTTAGGTACTATCCCAAAATGTATCACTAAGGTGACAGAAGTTGATTTCGGAGCATGATTTTTGAACAGGAGCTTCAACCGTTTTGTGGCATATGAGAAATTCCCTAAGCCCCGGACCTGTCGATTTTTGTCAAAAATGAAAATTTCAAAAGTGCCCCAATTTCTGCTTTAAAGTTTAGGTACTTTCCCAAAATGTATCACTAAGGTGACAGAAGTTGATTTCGGAGCATAATTTTTGAACAGGAGCTTCAACCGTTTTGTGGCATATGAGAAATTCCCTAAGCCCCGGACCTGTCGATTTTGGTCAAAAATGAAAATTTCAAAAGTGCCCCAATTTCTGCTTTAAACTTTAGGTACTATCCCAAAATGTATCACTAAGGTGACAGAAGTTGATTTCGGAGCATAATTTTTGAACAGGAGCTTCAACCGTTTTGTGGCATATGAGAAATTCCCTAAGCCCCGGACCTGTCGATTTTGGTCAAAAATGGAAATTTCAAAAGTGCCCCAATTTCTGCTTTAAAGTTTAGGTACTTTCCCAAAATGTATCACTAAGGTGACAGAAGTTGATTTCGGAGCATAATTTTTGAACAGTAGCTTCAACCGTTTTGTGACATATGAGAAATTCCCTAAGCCCCGGACCTGTCAATTTTGGTCAAAAATTAAAATTTCAAAAGTGCCCCAATTTCTGCTTTAAACTTTAGGTACTATCCCAAAATGTATCACTAAGGTGACAGAAGTTGATTTCAGAGCATAATTTTTGAACAGTAGCTTTAACCGTTTTGTGGCATATGAGAAATTCCCTAAGCCCCGGACCTGTCGATTTTGGTCAAAAATTGAAATTTCAAAAGTGCCCCAATTTCTGATTTAAACTTTAGGTACTATCCCAAAATGTATCACTAAGGTGACAGAAGTTGATTTCAGAGCATAATTATTGAACAGTAGCTTCAACCGTTTTGTGGCATATGAGAAATTCCCTAAGCCCCGGACCTGTCGATTTTGGTCAAAAATGAAAATTTCAAAAGTGCCCCAATTTCTGCTTTAAAGTTTAGGTACTATCCCAAAATGTATCACTAAGGTGACAGAAGTTGATTTCAGAGCATAATTTTTGAACAGTAGCTTCAACTGTTTTGTGGCATATGATAAATTCCCTAAGCCCCGGACCTGTCGATTTTGGTCAAAAATGAAAATTTCAACAGTGCCCCAATTTCTGCTTTAAAGTATAGGAACTATCCCAAAATGTATCACTAAGGTGACAGAAGTTGATTTCGGAGCATAATTTTTGAACAGGAGCTTCAACTGTTTTGTGGCATATGAGAAATTCCCTAGGCCCCGGACCTGTCGATTTTGGTCAAAAATGAAAATTTCAAAAGTGCCCCAATTTCTGCTTTAAAGTATAGGAACTATCCCAAAATGTATCACTAAGGTGACAGAAGTTGATTTCGGAGCATGATTTTTGAACAGGAGCTTCAACCGTTTTGTGGCATATGAGAAATTCCCTAAGCCCCGGACCTGGCGATTTTGGTCAAAAATGAAAATTTCAAAAGTGCCCCAATTTCAGCTTTAAAGTTTAGGTACTATCCCAAAATGTATCACTAAGGTGACAGAAGTTGATTTCAGAGCATAATTTTTGAACAGGAGCTTCAACTGTTTTGTGGCATATGAGAAATTCCCTAGGCCCCGGACCTGTCGATTTTGGTCAAAAATGAAAATTTCAAAAGTGCCCCAATTTCTGCTTTAAAGTATAGGAACTATCCCAAAATGTATCACTAAGGTGACAGAAGTTGATTTCGGAGCATGATTTTTGAACAGGAGCTTCAACCGTTTTGTGGCATATGAGAAATTCCCTAAGCCCCGGACCTGTTGATTTTGGTCTAAAATGAAAATTTCAAAAGTGCCCCAATTTCTGCTTTAAACTTTAGGTAATATCCCAAAATGTATCACTAAGGTGACAGAAGTTGATTTCGGAGCATACTTTTTGAACAGGAGCTTCAACCATTTTGTGGCATATGACAAATTCCCTAAGCCCCGGACCTGTCGATTTTGGTCAAAAATTAAAATTTCAAAAGTGCCCCAATTTCTGCTTTAAAGTTTAGGTACTATCCCAAAATGTATCACTAAGGTGACAGAAGTTGATTTCGGAGCATAAATTTTGAACAGGAGCTTCAACTGTTTTGTGGCATATGAGAAATTCCCTAAGCCCCGGACCTGGCGATTTTGGTCAAAAATGAAAATTTCAAAAGTGCCCCAATTTCTGCTTTAAAGTTTAGGTACTTTCCCAAAATGTATCACTAAGGTGACAGAAGTTGATTTCAGAGCATAATTTTTGAACAGTAGCTTCAACCGTTTTGTGGCATATGAGAAATTCGCTAAGCCCTGGACCTGTCGATTTTGGTCAAAAATGAAAATTTCAAAAGTGCCCCAATTTCTGCTTTAAACTTTAGGTACTATCCCAAAATGTATCACTAAGGTGACAGAAGTTGATTTCAGAGCATAATTTTTGAACAGTAGCTTCAACTGTTTTGCAGCATATGATAAATTCCCTAAGCCCCGGACCTGTCGATTTTGGTCAAAAATGAAAATTTTAAAAGTGCCCCAATTTCTGCTTTAAAGTATAGGAACTATCCCAAAATGTATCACTAAGGTGACAGAAGTTGATTTCGGAGCATAATTTTTGAACAGGAGCTTCAACCGTTTTGTGGCATATGAGAAATTCCCTAAGCCCTGGACCTGTCGATTTTGGTCAAAAATGAAAATTTCAAAAGTGCCCCAATTTCTGCTTTAAACTTTAGGTACTATCCCAAAATGTATCACTAAGGTGACAGAAGTTGATTATGGAGCATAATTTTTGAACAGGAGCTTCAACCGTTTTGTGGCATATGAGAAATTCCCTAAGCCCCGGACCTGTCAATTTTGGTCAAAAATGAAAATTTCAAAAGTGCCCCAATTTCTGCTTTAAAGTATAGGAACTATCCCAAAATGTATCACTAAGGTGACAGAAGTTGATTTCAGAGCATAATTTTTGAACAGTAGCTTCAACCGTTTTGTGGCATATGAGAAATTCCCTAAGCCCCGGACCTGTCGATTTTGGTCAAAAATGAAAATTTCAAAAGTGCCCCAATTTCTGCTTTAAACTTTAGGTACTATCCCAAAATGTATCACTAAGGTGACAGAAGTTGATTTCAGAGCATAATTTTTGAACAGTAGCTTCAACCGTTTTGTGGCATATGAGAAATTCCCTAAGCCCCGGACCTGTCGATTTTGGTCAAAAATGAAAATTTCAAAAGTGCCCCAATTTCTGCTTTAAACTTTAGGTACTATCCCAAAATGTATCACTAAGGTGACAGAAGTTGATTTCAGAGCATAATTTTTGAACAGTAGCTTCAACCGTTTTGTGGCATATGAGAAATTCCCTAAGCCCCGGACCTGTCGATTTTGGTCAAAAATGAAAATTTCAAAAGTGCCCCAATTTCTGCTTTAAAGTTTAGGTACTATCCCAAAATGTATCACTAAGGTGACAGAAGTTGATTATGGAGCATAATTTTTGAACAGGAGCTTCAACCGTTTTGTGGCATATGAGAAATCCCCAAAGCCCCGGACCTGTCGATTTTGGTCAAAAATGAAAATTTCAAAAGTGCCCCAATTTCTGCTTTAAACTTTAGGTACTATCCCAAAATGTATCACTAAGGTGACAGAAGTTGATTTCGGAGCATAATTTTTGAACAGGAGCTTCAACTGTTTTGTGGCATATGAGAAATTCCCTAAGCCCCGGACCTGTCGATTTTGGTCAAAAATGAAAATTTCAAAAGTGCCCCAATTTCTACTTTAAACTTTAGGTACTATCCCAAAATGTATCACTAAGGTGACAGAAGTTGATTTTGGAGCATCATTTTTGAACAGGAGCTTCAACCGTTTTGTGGCATATGAGAAATTCCCTAAGCCCCGGACCTGTCGATTTTGGTCAAAAATGAAAATTTCAAAAGTGCCCCAATTTCTGCTTTAAAGTTTAGGTACTATCCCAAAATGTATCACTAAGGTGACAGAAGTTGATTATGGAGCATCATTTTTGAACAGGAGCTTCAACTGTTTTGTGGCATATGAGAAATTCCCTAAGCCCCGGACCTGTCGATTTTGGTCAAAAATGAAAATTTCAAAAGTGCCCCAATTTCTGCTTTAAACTTTAGGTACTATCCCAAAATGTATCACTAAGGTGACAGAAGTTGATTTTGGAGCATCATTTTTGAACAGGAGCTTCAACCGTTTTGTGGCATATGAGAAATTCCCTAAGCCCCGGACCTGTCGATTTTGGTCAAAAATGAAAATTTCAAAAGTGCCCCAATTTCTGCTTTAAAGTATAGGAACTATCCCAAAATGTATCACTAAGGTGACAGAAGTTGATTTCGGAGCATAATTTTTGAACAGGAGCTTCAACCGTTTTGTGGCATATGAGAAATTCCCTAAGTCCTGGACCTGTCGATTTTGGTCAAAAATGAAAATTTCAAAAGTGCCCCAATTTCTGCTTTAAACTTTAGGTACTATCCCAAAATGTATCACTAAGGTGACAGAAGTTGATTATGGAGCATCATTTTTGAACAGGAGCTTCAACCGTTTTGTGGCATATGAGAAATTCCCTAAGCCCCGGACCTGTCGATTTTGGTCAAAAATGAAAATTTCAAAAGTGCCCCAATTTCTGCTTTAAAGTATAGGAACTATCCCAAAATGTATCACTAAGGTGACAGAAGTTGATTTCGGAGCATAATTTTTGAACAGGAGCTTCAACCGTTTTGTGGCATATGAGAAATTCCCTAAGTCCTGGACCTGTCGATTTTGGTCAAAAATGAAAATTTCAAAAGTGCCCCAATTTCTGCTTTAAACTTTAGGTACTATCCCAAAATGTATCACTAAGGTGACAGAAGTTGATTTCAGAGCATAATTTTTGAACAGTAGCTTCAACTGTTTTGTGGCATATGATAAATTCCCTAACACCCGGACCTGTCAATTTTGGTCAAAAATGAAAATTTCAAAAGTGCCCCAATTTCTGCTTTAAACTTTAGGTACTATCCCAAAATGTATCACTAAGGTGACAGAAGTTGATTATGGAGCATAATTTTTGAACAGGAGCTTCAACCGTTTTGTGGCATATGAGAAATTCCCTAAGCCCCGGACCTGTCGATTTTGGTCAAAAATGAAAATTTCAAAAGTGCCCCAATTTCTGCTTTAAAGTTTAGGTACTTTCCCAAAATGTATCACTAAGGTGACAGAAGTTGATTTCAGAGCATAATTTTTGAACAGTAGCTTCAACCGTTTTGTGGCATATGAGAAATTCCCTAAGCCCCGGACCTGTCGATTTTGGTCAAAAATGAAAATTTCAAAAGTGCCCCAATTTCTGCTTTAAACTTTAGGTACTATCCCAAAATGTATCACTAAGGTGACAGAAGTTGATTATGGAGCATAATTTTTGAACAGGAGCTTCAACCGTTTTGTGGCATATGAGAAATTCCCTAAGCCCCGAACCTGTCGATTTTGGTCAAAAATGAAAATTTCAAAAGTGCCCCAATTTCTGCTTTAAACTTTAGGTACTATCCCAAAATGTATCACTAAGGTGACAGAAGTTGATATCAGAGAATAATTTTTGAACAGTAGCTTCAACTGTTTTGTGGCATATGATAAATTCCCTAACACCCGGACCTGTCGATTTTGGTCAAAAATGAAAATTTCAAAAGTGCCCCAATTTCTGCTTTAAAGTATAGGAACTATCCCAAAATGTATCACTAAGGTGACAGAAGTTGATTTCGGAGCATAATTTTTGAACAGGAGCTTCAACCGTTTTGTGGCATATGAGAAATTCCCTAAGTCCTGGACCTGTCGATTTTGGTCAAAAATGAAAATTTCAAAAGTGCCCCAATTTCTGCTTTAAACTTTAGGTACTATCCCAAAATGTATCACTAAGGTGACAGAAGTTGATTATGGAGCATAATTTTTGAACAGGAGCTTCAACCGTTTTGTGGCATATGAGAAATTCCCTAAGCCCCGGACCTGTCGATTTTGGTCAAAAATGAAAATTTCAAAAGTGCCCCAATTTCTGCTTTAAAGTACAGGAACTATCCCAAAATGTATCACTAAGGTGACAGAAGTTGATTTCAGAGCATAATTTTTGAACAGTAGCTTCAACCGTTTTGTGGCATATGAGAAATTCCCTAAGCCCCGGACCTGTCGATTTTGGTCAAAAATGAAAATTTCAAAAGTGCCCCAATTTCTGCTTTAAAGTATAGGAACTATCCCAAAATGTATCACTAAGGTGACAGAAGTTGATTTCAGAGCATAATTTTTGAACAGTAGCTTCAACCGTTTTGTGGCATATGAGAAATTCCCTAAGCCCCGGACCTGTCGATTTTGGTCAAAAATGAAAATTTCAAAAGTGCCCCAATTTCTGCTTTAAAGTTTAGGTACTATCCCAAAATGTATCACTAAGGTGACAGAAGTTGATTATGGAGCATAATTTTTGAACAGGAGCTTCAACCGTTTTGTGGCATATGAGAAATCCCCAAAGCCCCGGACCTGTCGATTTTGGTCAAAAATGAAAATTTCAAAAGTGCCCCAATTTCTGCTTTAAACTTTAGGTACTTTCCCAAAATGTATCACTAAGGTGACAGAAGTTGATTTCGGAGCATAATTTTTGAACAGGAGCTTCAACTGTTTTGTGGCATATTAGAAATTCCCTAAGCCCCGGACCTGTCGATTTTGGTCAAAAATGAAAATTTCAAAAGTGCCCCAATTTCTGCTTTAAACTTTAGGTACTATCCCAAAATGTATCACTAAGGTGACAGAAGTTGATTTCGGAGCATAATTTTTGAACAGGAGCTTCAACCGTTTTGTGGCATATGAGAAATTCCCTAAGCCCCGGACCTGTCGATTTTGGTCAAAAATGAAAATTTCAAAAGTGCCCCAATTTCTGCTTTAAAGTTTAGGTACTATCCCAAAATGTATCACTAAGGTGACAGAAGTTGATTTCAGAGCATAATTTTTGAACAGTAGCTTCAACTGTTTTGTGGCATATGATAAATTCCCTAAGCCCCGGACCTGTCGATTTTGGTCAAAAATGAAAATTTCAAAAGTGCCCCAATTTCTGCTTTAAAGTATAGGAACTATCCCAAAATGTATCACTAAGGTGACAGAAGTTGATTTCGGAGCATAATTTTTGAACAGGAGCTTCAACTGTTTTGTGGCATATGAGTAATTCCCTAGGCCCCGGACCTGTCGATTTTGGTCAAAAATGAAAATTTCAAAAGTGCCCCAATTTCTGCTTTAAAGTATAGGAACTATCCCAAAATGTATCACTAAGGTGACAGAAGTTGATTTCGGAGCATGATTTTTGAACAGGAGCTTCAACCGTTTTGTGGCATATGAGAAATTCCCTAAGCCCCGGACCTGTTGATTTTGGTCAAAAATGAAAATTTCAAAAGTGCCCCAATTTCTGCTTTAAAGTACAGGAACTATCCCAAAATGTTTTACTAAGGTGACAGAAGTTGATTTCAGAGCATAATTTTTGAACAGTAGCTTCAACCGTTTTGTGGCATATGAGAAATTCCCTAAGCCCCGGACCTGTCGATTTTGGTCAAAAATGAAAATTTCAAAAGTGCCCCAATTTCTGCTTTAAAGTACAGGAACTATCCCAAAATGTATCACTAAGGTGACAGAAGTTGATTTCAGAGCATAATTTTTGAACAGTAGCTTCAACCGTTTTGTGGCATATGAGAAATTCCCTAAGCCCCGGACCTGTCGATTTTGGTCAAAAATGAAAATTTCAAAAGTGCCCCAATTTCTGCTTTAAAGTTTAGGTACTATCCCAAAATGTATCACTAAGGTGACAGAAGTTGATTATGGAGCATAATTTTTGAACAGGAGCTTCAACCGTTTTGTGGCATATGAGAAATCCCCAAAGCCCCGGACCTGTCGATTTTGGTCAAAAATGAAAATTTCAAAAGTGCCCCAATTTCTGCTTTAAACTTTAGGTACTTTCCCAAAATGTATCACTAAGGTGACAGAAGTTGATTATGGAGCATAATTTTTGAACAGGAGCTTCAACCGTTTTGTGGCATATGAGAAATCCCCAAAGCCCCGGACCTGTCGATTTTGGTCAAAAATGAAAATTTCAAAAGTGCCCCAATTTCTGCTTTAAACTTTAGGTACTATCCCAAAATGTATCACTAAGGTGACAGAAGTTGATTTCGGAGCATAATTTTTGAACAGGAGCTTCAACCGTTTTGTGGCATATGAGAAATTCCCTAAGCCCCGGACCTGTCGATTTTGGTCAAAAATGAAAATTTCAAAAGTGCCCCAATTTCTGCTTTAAAGTTTAGGTACTATCCCAAAATGTATCACTAAGGTGACAGAAGTTGATTTCAGAGCATAATTTTTGAACAGTAGCTTCAACTGTTTTGTGGCATATGATAAATTCCCTAAGCCCCGGACCTGTCGATTTTGGTCAAAAATGAAAATTTCAAAAGTGCCCCAATTTCTGCTTTAAAGTATAGGAACTATCCCAAAATGTATCACTAAGGTGACAGAAGTTGATTTCGGAGCATAATTTTTGAACAGGAGCTTCAACTGTTTTGTGGCATATGAGTAATTCCCTAGGCCCCGGACCTGTCGATTTTGGTCAAAAATGAAAATTTCAAAAGTGCCCCAATTTCTGCTTTAAAGTATAGGAACTATCCCAAAATGTATCACTAAGGTGACAGAAGTTGATTTCGGAGCATAAATTTTGAACAGGAGCTTCAACTGTTTTGTGGCATATGAGAAATTCCCTAAGCCCCGGACCTGGCGATTTTGGTCAAAAATGAAAATTTCAAAAGTGCCCCAATTTCTGCTTTAAAGTTTAGGTACTATCCCAAAATGTATCACTAAGGTGACAGAAGTTGATTTCAGAGCATAATTATTGAACAGTAGCTTCAACCGTTTTGTGGCATATGAGAAATTCCCTAAGCCCCGGACCTGTCGATTTTGGTCAAAAATGAAAATTTCAAAAGTGCCCCAATTTCTGCTTTAAAGTTTAGGTACTATCCCAAAATGTATCACTAAGGTGACAGAAGTTGATTTCAGAGCATAATTTTTGAACAGTAGCTTCAACTGTTTTGTGGCATATGATAAATTCCCTAAGCCCCGGACCTGTCGATTTTGGTCAAAAATGAAAATTTCAAAAGTGCCCCAATTTCTGCTTTAAAGTATAGGAACTATCCCAAAATGTATCACTAAGGTGACAGAAGTTGATTTCGGAGCATAATTTTTGAACAGGAGCTTCAACCGTTTTGTGGCATATGAGAAATTCCCTAGGCCCCGGACCTGTCGATTTTGGTCAAAAATGAAAATTTCAAAAGTGCCCCAATTTCTGCTTTAAAGTATAGGAACTATCCCAAAATGTATCACTAAGGTGACAGAAGTTGATTTCGGAGCATGATTTTTGAACAGGAGCTTCAACCGTTTTGTGGCATATGAGAAATTCCCTAAGCCCCGGACCTGTTGATTTTGGTCTAAAATGAAAATTTCAAAAGTGCCCCAATTTCTGCTTTAAACTTTAGGTAATATCCCAAAATGTATCACTAAGGTGACAGAAGTTGATTTCGGAGCATACTTTTTGAACAGGAGCTTCAACCATTTTGTGGCATATGACAAATTCCCTAAGCCCCGGAACTGTCGATTTTGGTCAAAAATGAAAATGTCAAAAGTGCCCCAATTTCTGCTTTAAACTTTAGGTACTATCCCAAAATGTATCACTAAGGTGACAGAAGTTGATTTCAGAGCATAATTTTTGAACAGTAGCTTCAACTGTTTTGCAGCATATGATAAATTCCCTAAGCCCCAGACCTGTCGATTTTGGTCAAAAATGAAAATTTTAAAAGTGCCCCAATTTCTGCTTTAAAGTATAGGAACTATCCCAAAATGTATCACTAAGGTGACAGAAGTTGATTATGGAGCATAATTTTTGTACAGGAGCTTCAACCGTTTTGTGGCATATGAGAAATTCCCTAAGCCCTGGACCTGTCGATTTTGGTCAAAAATGAAAATTTCAAAAGTGCCCCAATTTCTGCTTTAAACTTTAGGTACTATCCCAAAATGTATCACTAAGGTGACAGAAGTTGATTATGGAGCATAATTTTTGAACAGGAGCTTCAACCGTTTTGTGGCATATGAGAAATTCCCTAAGCCCCGGACCTGTCAATTTTGGTCAAAAATGAAAATTTCAAAAGTGCCCCAATTTCTGCTTTAAAGTATAGGAACTATCCCAAAATGTATCACTAAGGTGACAGAAGTTGATTTCAGAGCATAATTTTTGAACAGTAGCTTCAACCGTTTTGTGGCATATGAGAAATTCCCTAAGCCCCGGACCTGTCGATTTTGGTCAAAAATGAAAATTTCAAAAGTGCCCCAATTTCTGCTTTAAACTTTAGGTACTATCCCAAAATGTATCACTAAGGTGACAGAAGTTGATTTCAGAGCATAATTTTTGAACAGTAGCTTCAACCGTTTTGTGGCATATGAGAAATTCCCTAAGCCCCGGACCTGGCGATTTTGGTCAAAAATGAAAATTTCAAAAGTGCCCCAATTTCTGCTTTAAACTTTAGGTACTATCCCAAAATGTATCACTAAGGTGACAGAAGTTGATTTCAGAGCATAATTTTTGAACAGTAGCTTCAACCGTTTTGTGGCATATGAGAAATTCCCTAAGCCCCGGACCTGTCGATTTTGGTCAAAAATGAAAATTTCAAAAGTGCCCCAATTTCTGCTTTAAAGTTTAGGTACTATCCCAAAATGTATCACTAAGGTGACAGAAGTTGATTATGGAGCATAATTTTTGAACAGGAGCTTCAACCGTTTTGTGGCATATGAGAAATCCCCAAAGCCCCGGACCTGTCGATTTTGGTCAAAAATGAAAATTTCAAAAGTGCCCCAATTTCTGCTTTAAACTTTAGGTACTATCCCAAAATGTATCACTAAGGTGACAGAAGTTGATTTCGGAGCATAATTTTTGAACAGGAGCTTCAACTGTTTTGTGGCATATGAGAAATTCCCTAAGCCCCGGACCTGTCGATTTTGGTCAAAAATGAAAATTTCAAAAGTGCCCCAATTTCTGCTTTAAACTTTAGGTACTATCCCAAAATGTATCACTAAGGTGACAGAAGTTGATTTTGGAGCATCATTTTTGAACAGGAGCTTCAACCGTTTTGTGGCATATGAGAAATTCCCTAAGCCCCGGACCTGGCGATTTTGGTCAAAAATGAAAATTTCAAAAGTGCCCCAATTTCTGCTTTAAAGTTTAGGTACTTTCCCAAAATGTATCACTAAGGTGACAGAAGTTGATTTCAGAGCATAATTTTTGAACAGTAGCTTCAACCGTTTTGTGGCATATGAGAAATTCCCTAAGCCCCGGACCTGTCGATTTTGGTCAAAAATGAAAATTTCAAAAGTGCCCCAATTTCTGCTTTAAAGTTTAGGTACTATCCCAAAATGTATCACTAAGGTGACAGAAGTTGATTTTGGAGCATAATTTTTGAACAGGAGCTTCAACTGTTTTGTGGCATATGAGAAATTCCCTAAGCCCCGGACCTGTCGATTTTGGTCAAAAATGGAAATTTCAAAAGTGCCCCAATTTCTGCTTTAAAGTTTAGGTACTATCCCAAAATGTATCACTAAGGTGACAGAAGTTGATTTCAGAGCATAATTATTGAACAGTAGCTTCAACCGTTTTGTGGCATATGAGAAATTCCCTAAGCCCCGGACCTGTCGATTTTGGTCAAAAATGAAAATTTCAAAAGTGCCCCAATTTCTGCTTTAAAGTTTAGGTACTATCCCAAAATGTATCACTAAGGTGACAGAAGTTGATTTCAGAGCATAATTTTTGAACAGTAGCTTCAACTGTTTTGTGGCATATGATAAATTCCCTAAGCCCCGGACCTGTCGATTTTGGTCAAAAATGAAAATTTCAAAAGTGCCCCAATTTCTGCTTTAAAGTATAGGAACTATCCCAAAATGTATCACTAAGGTGACAGAAGTTGATTTCGGAGCATGATTTTTGAACAGGAGCTTCAACTGTTTTGTGGCATATGAGAAAATCCCTAGGCCCCGGACCTGTCGATTTTGGTCAAAAATGAAAATTTCAAAAGTGCCCCAATTTCTGCTTTAAAGTATAGGAACTATCCCAAAATGTATCACTAAGGTGACAGAAGTTGATTTCGGAGCATGATTTTTGAACAGGAGCTTCAACCGTTTTGTGGCATATGAGAAATTCCCTAAGCCCCGGACCTGTTGATTTTGGTCTAAAATGAAAATTTCAAAAGTGCCCCAATTTCTGCTTTAAACTTTAGGTAATATCCCAAAATGTATCACTAAGGTGACAGAAGTTGATTTCGGAGCATAAATTTTGAACAGGAGCTTCAACTGTTTTGTGGCATATGAGAAATTCCCTAAGCCCCGGACCTGGCGATTTTGGTCAAAAATGAAAATTTCAAAAGTGCCCCAATTTCTGCTTTAAAGTTTAGGTACTATCCCAAAATGTATCACTAAGGTGACAGAAGTTGATTTCAGAGCATAATTTTTGAACAGTAGCTTCAACTGTTTTGTGGCATATGATAAATTCCCTAAGCCCTGGACCTGTCGATTTTGGTCAAAAATGAAAATTTCAAAAGTGCCCCAATTTCTGCTTTAAAGTATAGGAACTATCCCAAAATGTATCACTAAGGTGACAGAAGTTGATTTTGGAGCATAATTTTTGAACAGGAGCTTCAACCGTTTTGTGGCATATGAGAAATTCCCTAAGCCCCGGACCTGTTGATTTTGGTCTAAAATGAAAATTTCAAAAGTGCCCCAATTTCTGCTTTAAACTTTAGGTACTATCCCAAAATGTATCACTAAGGTGACAGAAGTTGATTTCGGAGCATAAATTTTGAACAGGAGCTTCAACTGTTTTGTGGCATATGAGAAATTCCCTAAGCCCCGGACCTGGCGATTTTGGTCAAAAATGAAAATTTCAAAAGTGCCCCAATTTCTGCTTTAAAGTTTAGGTACTATCCCAAAATGTATCACTAAGGTGACAGAAGTTGATTTTGGAGCATAATTTTTGAACAGGAGCTTCAACCGTTTTGTGGCATATGAGAAATTCCCTAAGCCCCGGACCTGTCAATTTTGGTCAAAAATGAAAATTTCAAAAGTGCCCCAATTTCTGCTTTAAAGTATAGGAACTATCCCAAAATGTATCACTAAGGTGACAGAAGTTGATTTCAGAGCATAATTTTTGAACAGTAGCTTCAACCGTTTTGTGGCATATGAGAAATTCCCTAAGCCCCGGACCTGTCGATTTTGGTCAAAAATGAAAATTTCAAAAGTGCCCCAATTTCTGCTTTAAACTTTAGGTACTATCCCAAAATGTATCACTAAGGTGACAGAAGTTGATTTCAGAGCATAATTTTTGAACAGTAGCTTCAACCGTTTTGTGGCATATGAGAAATTCCCTAAGCCCCGGACCTGTCGATTTTGGTCAAAAATGAAAATTTCAAAAGTGCCCCAATTTCTGCTTTAAAGTTTAGGTACTATCCCAAAATGTATCACTAAGGTGACGGAAGTTGATTTCGGAGCATAATTTTTGAACAGGAGCTTCAACTGTTTTGTGGCATATGAGAAATTCCCTAAGTCCCGGACCTGTCGATTTTGGTCAAAAATGAAAATTTCAAAAGTGCCCCAATTTCTGCTTTAAACTTTAGGTAATATCCCAAAATGTATCACTAAGGTGACAGAAGTTGATTTCGGAGCATACTTTTTGAACAGGAGCTTCAACCATTTTGTGGCATATGACAAATTCCCTAAGCCCCGGCACTGTCGATTTTGGTCAAAAATGAAAATTTCAAAAGTGCCCCAATTTCTGCTTTAAAGTTTAGGTACTATCCCAAAATGTATCACTAAGGTGACAGAAGTTGATTTCGGAGCATAAATTTTGAACAGGAGCTTCAACTGTTTTGTGGCATATGAGAAATTCCCTAAGCCCGGGACCTGGCGATTTTGGTCAAAAATGAAAATTTCAAAAGTGCCCCAATTTCTGCTTTAAAGTTTAGGTACTTTCCCAAAATGTATCACTAAGGTGACAGAAGTTGATTTCAGAGCATAATTTTTGAACAGTAGCTTCAACCGTTTTGTGGCATATGAGAAATTCCCTAAGCCACGGACCTGTCGATTTTGGTCAAAAATGAAAATTTCAAAAGTGCCCCAATTTCTGCTTTAAACTTTAGGTACTATCCCAAAATGTATCACTAAGGTGACAGAAGTTGATTATGGAGCATAATTTTTGAACAGTAGCTTCAACCGTTTTGTGGCATATGAGAAATTCCCTAAGCCCCGGACCTGTCAATTTTGGTCAAAAATGAAAATTTCAAAAGTGCCCCAATTTCTGCTTTAAAGTTTAGGTACTATCCCAAAATGTATCACTAAGGTGACAGAAGTTGATTATGGAGCATCATTTTTGAACAGGAGCTTCAACCGTTTTGTGGCATATGAGAAATTCCCTAAGCCACAGACCTGTCGATTTTGGTCAAAAATGAAAATTTCAAAAGTGCCCCAATTTCTGCTTTAAACTTTAGGTACTATCCCAAAATGTATCACTAAGGTGACAGAAGTTGATTTCGGAGCATAATTTCTGAACAGTAGCTTCAACCGTTTTGTGGCATATGAGAAATTCCCTAAGCCCCGGACCTGTTGATTTTGGTCTAAAATGAAAATTTCAAAAGTGCCCCAATTTCTGCTTTAAACTTTAGGTAATATCCCAAAATGTATCACTAAGGTGACAGAAGTTGATTTCGGAGCATACATTTTGAACAGGAGCTTTAACTGTTTTGTGGCATATGAGAAATTCCTTAAGCCCCGGACCTGTCGATTTTGGTCAAAAATGAAAATTTCAAAAGAGCCCCAATTTCTGCTTTAAACTTTAGGTACTATCCCAAAATGTATCACTAAGGTGACAGAAGTTGATTTCAGAGCATAATTTTTGAACAGTAGCTTCAACTGTTTTGTGGCATATGATAAATTCCCTAACCCCCGGACCTGTCGATTTTGGTCAAAAATGAAAATTTCAAAAGTGCCCCAATTTCTGCTTTAAAGTTTAGGTACTACCCCAAAATGTATCACTAAGGTGACAGAAGTTGATTATGGAGCATAATTTTTGAATAGGAGCTTCAACCGTTTTGTGGCATATGAGAAATTCCCTAAGCCCCGGACCTGTTGATTTTGGTCAAAAATGAAAATTTCAAAAGTGCCCCAATTTCTGCTTTAAACTTTAGGTACTATCCCAAAATGTATCACTAAGGTGACAGAAGTTGATTTCGGAGCATAATTTTTGAACAGTAGCTTCAACCGTTTTGTGGCATATGAGAAATTCCCTAAGCCCCGGACCTGTTGATTTTGGTCTAAAATGAAAATTTCAAAAGTGCCCCAATTTCTGCTTTAAACTTTAGGTAATATCCCAAAATGTATCACTAAGGTGACAGAAGTTGATTTCGGAGCATAAATTTTGAACAGGAGCTTCAACTGTTTTGTGGCATATGAGAAATTCCCTAAGCCCCGGAACTGTCGATTTTGGTCAAAAATGAAAATTTCAAAAGTGCCCCAATTTCTGCTTTAAACTTTAGGTACTATCCCAAAATGTATCACTAAGGTGACAGAAGTTGATTTCAGAGCATAATTTTTGAACAGTAGCTTCAACTGTTTTGTGGCATATGATAAATTCCCTAACCCCCGGACCTGTCGATTTTGGTCAAAAATGAAAATGTCAAAAGTGCCCCAATTTCTGCTTTGAAGTTTAGGTACTATCCCAAAATGTATCACTAAGGTGACAGAAGTTGATTATGGAGCATAATTTTTGAACAGGAGCTTCAACCGTTTTGTGGCATATGAGAAATTCCCTAAGCCCCGGACCTGTCGATTTTGGTCAAAAATGAAAATTTCAAAAGTGCCCCAATTTCTGCTTTAAAGTTTAGGTACTATCCCAAAATGTATCACTAAGGTGACAGAAGTTGATTTCGGAGCATAATTTTTGAACAGGAGCTTCAACCGTTTTGTGGCATATGAGAAATTCCCTAAGCCCCGGACCTGTCGATTTTGGTCAAAAATGAAAATTTCAAAAGTGCCCCAATTTCTGCTTTAAAGTTTAGGTACTATCCCAAAATGTATCACTAAGGTGACAGAAGTTGATTATGGAGCATCATTTTTGAACAGGAGCTTCAACCGTTTTGTGGCATATGAGAAATTCCCTAAGACCCTGACCTGTCGATTTTGGTCAAAAATGAAAATTTCAAAAGTGCCCCAATTTCTGCTTTAAACTTTAGGTAATATCCCAAAATGTATCACTAAGGTGACAGAAGTTGATTTCGGAGCATAAATTTTGAACAGGAGCTTCAACTGTTTTGTGGCATATGAGAAATTCCCTAAGCCCCGGACCTGTCGATTTTGGTCAAAAATGAAAATTTCAAAAGTGCCCCAATTTCTGCTTTAAACTTTAGGTACTATCCCAAAATGTATCACTAAGGTGACAGAAGTTGATTTCAGAGCATAATTTTTGAACAGTAGCTTCAACCGTTTTGTGGCATATGAGAAATTCCCTAAACCCCGGACCTGTCGATTTTGGTCAAAAATGAAAATTTCAAAAGTGCCCCAATTTCTGCTTTAAAGTTTAGGTACTATCCCAAAATGTATCACTAAGGTGACAGAAGTTGATTATGGAGCATAATTTTTGAACAGGAGCTTCAACTGTTTTGTGGCATATGAGAAATTCCCTAAGCCCCGGACCTGTCGATTTTGGTCAAAAATGAAAATTTCAAAAGTGCCCCAATTTCTGCTTTAAACTTTAGGTACTATCCCAAAATGTATCACTAAGGTGACAGAAGTTGATTTCGGAGCATAATTTTTGAACAGGAGCTTCAACTGTTTTGTGGCATATGAGAAATTCCCTAAGCCCCGGACCTGTCGATTTTGGTCAAAAATGAAAATTTCAAAAGTGCCCCAATTTCTGCTTTAAAGTTTAGGTACTATCCCAAAATGTATCACTAAGGTGACAGAAGTTGATTATGGAGCATCATTTTTGAACAGGAGCTTCAACCGTTTTGTGGCATATGAGAAATTCCCTAAGCCCCGGACCTGTCGATTTTGGTAAAAAATGAAAATTTCAAAAGTGCCCCAATTTCTGCTTTAAAGTTTAGGTACTATCCCAAAATGTATCACTAAGGTGACAGAAGTTGATTATGGAGCATCATTTTTGAACAGGAGCTTCAACCGTTTTGTGGCATATGAGAAATTCCCTAAGCCCCGGACCTGTCGATTTTGGTCAAAAATGAAAATTTCAAAAGTGCCCCAATTTCTGCTTTAAACTTTAGGTACTATCCCAAAATGTATCACTAAGGTGACAGAAGTTGATTTCGGAGCATAATTTTTGAACAGTAGCTTCAACCGTTTTGTGGCATATGAGAAATTCCCTAAGCCCCGGACCTGTTGATTTTGGTCTAAAATGAAAATTTCAAAAGTGCCCCAATTTCTGCTTTAAACTTTAGGTAATATCCCAAAATGTATCACTAAGGTGACAGAAGTTGATTTCGGAGCATAAATTTTGAACAGGAGCTTCAACCATTTTGTGGCATATGAGAAATTCCCTAAGCCCCGGACCTGTCGATTTTGGTCAAAAATGAAAATTTCAAAAGTGCCCCAATTTCTGCTTTAAACTTTAGGTACTATCCCAAAATGTATCACTAAGGTGACAGAAGTTGATTTCAGAGCATAATTTTTGAACAGTAGCTTCAACCGTTTTGTGGCATATGAGAAATTCTCTAAGCCCCGGACCTGTCGATTTTGGTCAAAAATGAAAATTTCAAAAGTGCCCCAATTTCTGCTTTAAACTTTAGGTACTATCCCAAAATGTATCACTAAGGTGACAGAAGTTGATTTCAGAGCATAATTTTTGAACAGTAGCTTTAACCGTTTTGTGGCATATGAGAAATTCCCTAAGCCCCGAACCTGTCGATTTTGGTCAAAAATTGAAATTTCAAAAGTGCCCCAATTTCTGCTTTAAAGTTTAGGTACTATCCCAAAATGTATCACTAAGGTGACAGAAGTTGATTTCAGAGCATAATTTTTGAACAGTAGCTTCAACCGTTTTGTGGCATATGAGAAATTCTCTAAGCCCCGGACCTGTCGATTTTGGTCAAAAATGAAAATTTCAAAAGTGCCCCAATTTCTGCTTTAAACTTTAGGTACTATCCCAAAATGTATCACTAAGGTGACAGAAGTTGATTTCAGAGCATAATTTTTGAACAGTAGCTTTAACCGTTTTGTGGCATATGAGAAATTCCCTAAGCCCCGGACTTGTCGATTTTGGTCAAAAATTGAAATTTCAAAAGTGCCCCAATTTCTGATTTAAACTTTAGGTACTATCCCAAAATGTATCACTAAGGTGACAGAAGTTGATTATGGAGCATCATTTTTGAACAGGAGCTTCAACCGTTTTGTGGCATATGAGAAATTCCCTAAGCCACAGACCTGTCGATTTTGGTCAAAAATGAAAATTTCAAAAGTGCCCCAATTTCTGCTTTAAACTTTAGGTACTATCCCAAAATGTATCACTAAGGTGACAGAAGTTGATTTCGGAGCATAATTTCTGAACAGTAGCTTCAACCGTTTTGTGGCATATGAGAAATTCCCTAAGCCCCGGACCTGTTGATTTTGGTCTAAAATGAAAATTTCAAAAGTGCCCCAATTTCTGCTTTAAACTTTAGGTAATATCCCAAAATGTATCACTAAGGTGACAGAAGTTGATTTCGGAGCATACATTTTGAACAGGAGCTTTAACTGTTTTGTGGCATATGAGAAATTCCTTAAGCCCCGGACCTGTCGATTTTGGTCAAAAATGAAAATTTCAAAAGAGCCCCAATTTCTGCTTTAAACTTTAGGTACTATCCCAAAATGTATCACTAAGGTGACAGAAGTTGATTTCAGAGCATAATTTTTGAACAGTAGCTTCAACTGTTTTGTGGCATATGATAAATTCCCTAACCCCCGGACCTGTCGATTTTGGTCAAAAATGAAAATTTCAAAAGTGCCCCAATTTCTGCTTTAAAGTTTAGGTACTACCCCAAAATGTATCACTAAGGTGACAGAAGTTGATTATGGAGCATAATTTTTGAATAGGAGCTTCAACCGTTTTGTGGCATATGAGAAATTCCCTAAGCCCCGGACCTGTTGATTTTGGTCAAAAATGAAAATTTCAAAAGTGCCCCAATTTCTGCTTTAAACTTTAGGTACTATCCCAAAATGTATCACTAAGGTGACAGAAGTTGATTTCGGAGCATAATTTTTGAACAGTAGCTTCAACCGTTTTGTGGCATATGAGAAATTCCCTAAGCCCCGGACCTGTTGATTTTGGTCTAAAATGAAAATTTCAAAAGTGCCCCAATTTCTGCTTTAAACTTTAGGTAATATCCCAAAATGTATCACTAAGGTGACAGAAGTTGATTTCGGAGCATAAATTTTGAACAGGAGCTTCAACTGTTTTGTGGCATATGAGAAATTCCCTAAGCCCCGGAACTGTCGATTTTGGTCAAAAATGAAAATTTCAAAAGTGCCCCAATTTCTGCTTTAAACTTTAGGTACTATCCCAAAATGTATCACTAAGGTGACAGAAGTTGATTTCAGAGCATAATTTTTGAACAGTAGCTTCAACTGTTTTGTGGCATATGATAAATTCCCTAACCCCCGGACCTGTCGATTTTGGTCAAAAATGAAAATGTCAAAAGTGCCCCAATTTCTGCTTTGAAGTTTAGGTACTATCCCAAAATGTATCACTAAGGTGACAGAAGTTGATTATGGAGCATAATTTTTGAACAGGAGCTTCAACCGTTTTGTGGCATATGAGAAATTCCCTAAGCCCCGGACCTGTCGATTTTGGTCAAAAATGAAAATTTCAAAAGTGCCCCAATTTCTGCTTTAAAGTTTAGGTACTATCCCAAAATGTATCACTAAGGTGACAGAAGTTGATTTCGGAGCATAATTTTTGAACAGGAGCTTCAACCGTTTTGTGGCATATGAGAAATTCCCTAAGCCCCGGACCTGTCGATTTTGGTCAAAAATGAAAATTTCAAAAGTGCCCCAATTTCTGCTTTAAAGTTTAGGTACTATCCCAAAATGTATCACTAAGGTGACAGAAGTTGATTATGGAGCATCATTTTTGAACAGGAGCTTCAACCGTTTTGTGGCATATGAGAAATTCCCTAAGACCCTGACCTGTCGATTTTGGTCAAAAATGAAAATTTCAAAAGTGCCCCAATTTCTGCTTTAAACTTTAGGTAATATCCCAAAATGTATCACTAAGGTGACAGAAGTTGATTTCGGAGCATAAATTTTGAACAGGAGCTTCAACTGTTTTGTGGCATATGAGAAATTCCCTAAGCCCCGGACCTGTCGATTTTGGTCAAAAATGAAAATTTCAAAAGTGCCCCAATTTCTGCTTTAAACTTTAGGTACTATCCCAAAATGTATCACTAAGGTGACAGAAGTTGATTTCAGAGCATAATTTTTGAACAGTAGCTTCAACCGTTTTGTGGCATATGAGAAATTCCCTAAACCCCGGACCTGTCGATTTTGGTCAAAAATGAAAATTTCAAAAGTGCCCCAATTTCTGCTTTAAAGTTTAGGTACTATCCCAAAATGTATCACTAAGGTGACAGAAGTTGATTATGGAGCATAATTTTTGAACAGGAGCTTCAACTGTTTTGTGGCATATGAGAAATTCCCTAAGCCCCGGACCTGTCGATTTTGGTCAAAAATGAAAATTTCAAAAGTGCCCCAATTTCTGCTTTAAACTTTAGGTACTATCCCAAAATGTATCACTAAGGTGACAGAAGTTGATTTCGGAGCATAATTTTTGAACAGGAGCTTCAACTGTTTTGTGGCATATGAGAAATTCCCTAAGCCCCGGACCTGTCGATTTTGGTCAAAAATGAAAATTTCAAAAGTGCCCCAATTTCTGCTTTAAAGTTTAGGTACTATCCCAAAATGTATCACTAAGGTGACAGAAGTTGATTATGGAGCATCATTTTTGAACAGGAGCTTCAACCGTTTTGTGGCATATGAGAAATTCCCTAAGCCCCGGACCTGTCGATTTTGGTAAAAAATGAAAATTTCAAAAGTGCCCCAATTTCTGCTTTAAAGTTTAGGTACTATCCCAAAATGTATCACTAAGGTGACAGAAGTTGATTATGGAGCATCATTTTTGAACAGGAGCTTCAACCGTTTTGTGGCATATGAGAAATTCCCTAAGCCCCGGACCTGTCGATTTTGGTCAAAAATGAAAATTTCAAAAGTGCCCCAATTTCTGCTTTAAACTTTAGGTACTATCCCAAAATGTATCACTAAGGTGACAGAAGTTGATTTCGGAGCATAATTTTTGAACAGTAGCTTCAACCGTTTTGTGGCATATGAGAAATTCCCTAAGCCCCGGACCTGTTGATTTTGGTCTAAAATGAAAATTTCAAAAGTGCCCCAATTTCTGCTTTAAACTTTAGGTAATATCCCAAAATGTATCACTAAGGTGACAGAAGTTGATTTCGGAGCATAAATTTTGAACAGGAGCTTCAACCATTTTGTGGCATATGAGAAATTCCCTAAGCCCCGGACCTGTCGATTTTGGTCAAAAATGAAAATTTCAAAAGTGCCCCAATTTCTGCTTTAAACTTTAGGTACTATCCCAAAATGTATCACTAAGGTGACAGAAGTTGATTTCAGAGCATAATTTTTGAACAGTAGCTTCAACCGTTTTGTGGCATATGAGAAATTCTCTAAGCCCCGGACCTGTCGATTTTGGTCAAAAATGAAAATTTCAAAAGTGCCCCAATTTCTGCTTTAAACTTTAGGTACTATCCCAAAATGTATCACTAAGGTGACAGAAGTTGATTTCAGAGCATAATTTTTGAACAGTAGCTTTAACCGTTTTGTGGCATATGAGAAATTCCCTAAGCCCCGAACCTGTCGATTTTGGTCAAAAATTGAAATTTCAAAAGTGCCCCAATTTCTGCTTTAAAGTTTAGGTACTATCCCAAAATGTATCACTAAGGTGACAGAAGTTGATTTCAGAGCATAATTTTTGAACAGTAGCTTCAACCGTTTTGTGGCATATGAGAAATTCTCTAAGCCCCGGACCTGTCGATTTTGGTCAAAAATGAAAATTTCAAAAGTGCCCCAATTTCTGCTTTAAACTTTAGGTACTATCCCAAAATGTATCACTAAGGTGACAGAAGTTGATTTCAGAGCATAATTTTTGAACAGTAGCTTTAACCGTTTTGTGGCATATGAGAAATTCCCTAAGCCCCGGACTTGTCGATTTTGGTCAAAAATTGAAATTTCAAAAGTGCCCCAATTTCTGATTTAAACTTTAGGTACTATCCCAAAATGTATCACTAAGGTGACAGAAGTTGATTTCAGAGCATAATTATTGAACAGTAGCTTCAACCGTTTTGTGGCATATGAGAAATTCCCTAAGCCCCGGACCTGTCGATTTTGGTCAAAAATGAAAATTTCAAAAGTGCCCCAATTTCTGCTTTAAAGTTTAGGTACTATCCCAAAATGTATCACTAAGGTGACAGAAGTTGATTTCAGAGCATAATTTTTGAACAGGAGCTTCAACTGTTTTGTGGCATATGAGAAATTCCCTAAGCCCCGGACCTGTCGATTTTGGTCAAAAAAGAAAATTTCAAAAGTGCCCCAATTTCTGCTTTAAAGTTTAGTTACTATCCAAAAATGTATCACTAAGGTGACAGAAGTTGATTTCAGAGCATAATTTTTGAACAGTAGCTTCAACCGTTTTGTGGCATATGAGAAATTCCCTAAGCCCCGGACCTGTCGATTTTGGTCAAAAATGAAAATTTCAAAAGTGCCCCAATTTCTGCTTTAAAGTATAGGAACTATCCCAAAATGTATCACTAAGGTGACAGAAGTTGATTTCGGAGCATAATTTTTGAACAGGAGCTTCAACCGTTTTGTGGCATATGAGAAATCCCCAAAGCCCTGGACCTGTCGATTTTGGTCAAAAATGAAAATTTCAAAAGTGCCCCAATTTCTGCTTTAAACTTTAGGTACTATCCCAAAATGTATCACTAAGGTGACAGAAGTTGATTTCGGAGCATAATTTTTGAACAGGAGCTTCAACTGTTTTGTGGCATATGAGAAATTCCCTAAGCCCCGGACCTGTCGATTTTGGTCAAAAATGAAAATTTCAAAAGTGCCCCAATTTCTGCTTTAAACTTTAGGTACTATCCCAAAATGTATCACTAAGGTGACAGAAGTTGATTTCGGAGCATAATTTTTGAACAGGAGCTTCAACCGTTTTGTGGCATATGAGAAATTCCCTAAGCCCCGGACCTGTCGATTTTGGTCAAAAATGAAAATTTCAAAAGTGCCCCAATTTCTGCTTTAAAGTTTAGGTACTGTCCCAAAATGTATCACTAAGGTGACAGAAGTTGATTATGGAGCATCATTTTTGAACAGGAGCTTCAACCGTTTTGTGGCATATGAGAAATTCCCTAAGCCCCGGACCTGTCGATTTTGGTCAAAAATGAAAATTTCAAAAGTGCCCCAATTTCTGCTTTAAAGTTTAGGTACTATCCCAAAATGTATCACTAAGGTGACAGAAGTTGATTATGGAGCATCATTTTTGAACAGGAGCTTCAACCGTTTTGTGGCATATGAGAAATTCCCTAAGCCCCGGACCTGTTGATTTTGGTCAAAAATGAAAATTTCAAAAGTGCCCCAATTTCTGCTTTAAAGTTTAGGTACTTTCCCAAAATGTATCACTAAGGTGACAGAAGTTGATTTCGGAGCATAATTTTTGAACAGTAGCTTCAACCGTTTTGTGGCATATGAGAAATTCCCTAAGCCCCGGACCTGTCGATTTTGGTCAAAAATGAAAATTTCAAAAGTGCCCCAATTTCTGCTTTAAACTTTAGGTACTATCCCAAAATGTATCACTAAGGTGACAGAAGTTGATTATGGAGCATCATTTTTGAACAGGAGCTTCAACCGTTTTGTGGCATATGAGAAATTCCCTAAGCCCCGAACCTGTCGATTTTGGTCAAAAATGAAAATTTCAAAAGTGCCCCAATTTCTGCTTTAAAGTTTAGGTACTTTCCCAAAATGTATCACTAAGGTGACAGAAGTTGATTTCAGAGCATAATTTTTGAACAGTAGCTTCAACCGTTTTGTGGCATATGAGAAATTCCCTAAGCCCCGGACCTGTCGATTTTGGTCAAAAATGAAAATTTCAAAAGTGCCCCAATTTCTGCTTTAAACTTTAGGTACTATCCCAAAATGTATCACTAAGGTGACAGAAGTTGATTATGGAGCATCATTTTTGAACAGGAGCTTCAACCGTTTTGTGGCATATGAGAAATTCCCTAAGCCCCGGACCTGTCGATTTTGGTCAAAAATGAAAATTTCAAAAGTGCCCCAATTTCTGCTTTAAACTTTAGGTAATATCCCAAAATGTATCACTAAGGTGACAGAAGTTGATTTCGGAGCATAATTTTTGAACAGGAGCTTCAACTGTTTTGTGGCATATGAGAAATTCCCTAAGCCCCGGACCTGTCGATTTTGGTCAAAAATGAAAATTTCAAAAGTGCCCCAATTTCTGCTTTAAACTTTAGGTACTATCCCAAAATGTATCACTAAGGTGACAGAAGTTGATTTCAGAGCATAATTTTTGAACAGTAGCTTCAACCGTTTTGTGGCATATGAGAAATTCCCTAAGCCCCGGACCTGTCGATTTTGGTCAAAAATGAAAATTTCAAAAGTGCCCCAACTTCTGCTTTAAAGTATAGGAACTATCCCAAAATGTATCACTAAGGTGACAGAAGTTGATTTCGGAGCATAATTTTTGAACAGGAGCTTCAACCGTTTTGTGGCATATGAGAAATTCCCTAAGTCCTGGACCTGTCGATTTTGGTCAAAAATGAAAATTTCAAAAGTGCCCCAATTTCTGCTTTAAACTTTAGGTACTATCCCAAAATGTATCACTAAGGTGACAGAAGTTGATTATGGAGCATAATTTTTGAACAGGAGCTTCAACCGTTTTGTGGCATATGAGAAATTCCCTAAGCCCCGGACCTGTCGATTTTGGTCTAAAATGAAAATTTCAAAAGTGCCCCAATTTCTGCTTTAAAGTATAGGAACTATCCCAAAATGTATCACTAAGGTGACAGAAGTTGATTTCGGAGCATAATTTTTGAACAGGAGCTTCAACCGTTTTGTGGCATATGAGAAATTCCCTAAGCCCTGGACCTGTCGATTTTGGTCAAAAATGAAAATGTCAAAAGTGCCCCAATTTCTGCTTTAAACTTTAGGTACTATCCCAAAATGTATCACTAAGGTGACAGAAGTTGATTTCAGAGCATAATTTTTGAACAGTAGCTTCAACTGTTTTGTGGCATATGATAAATTCCCTAACACCCGGACCTGTCGATTTTGGTCAAAAATGAAAATTTCAAAAGTGCCCCAATTTCTGCTTTAAACTTTAGGTACTATCCCAAAATGTATCACTAAGGTGACAGAAGTTGATTATGGAGCATAATTTTTGAACAGGAGCTTCAACCGTTTTGTGGCATATGAGAAATTCCCTAAGACCCTGACCTGTTGATTTTGGTCAAAAATGAAAATTTCAAAAGTGCCCCAATTTCTGCTTTAAACTTTAGGTAATATCCCAAAATGTATCACTAAGGTGACAGAAGTTGATTTCGGAGCATAAATTTTGAACAGGAGCTTCAACCGTTTTGTGGCATATGAGAAATTCCCTAAGCCCTGGACCTGTCGATTTTGGTCAAAAATGAAAATTTCAAAAGTGCCCCAATTTCTGCTTTAAACTTTAGGTACTATCCCAAAATGTATCACTAAGGTGACAGAAGTTGATTTCAGAGCATAATTTTTGAACAGTAGCTTCAACTGTTTTGTGGCATATGATAAATTCCCTAACACCCGGACCTGTCGATTTTGGTCAAAAATGAAAATTTCAAAAGTGCCCCAATTTCTGCTTTAAACTTTAGGTACTATCCCAAAATGTATCACTAAGGTGACAGAAGTTGATTATGGAGCATAATTTTTGAACAGGAGCTTCAACCGTTTTGTGGCATATGAGAAATTCCCTAAGCCCCGGACCTGTCGATTTTGGTCTAAAATGAAAATTTCAAAAGTGCCCCAATTTCTGCTTTAAAGTATAGGAACTATCCCAAAATGTATCACTAAGGTGACAGAAGTTGATTTCGGAGCATAATTTTTGAACAGGAGCTTCAACCGTTTTGTGGCATATGAGAAATTCCCTAAGCCCTGGACCTGTCGATTTTGGTCAAAAATGAAAATTTCAAAAGTGCCCCAACTTCTGCTTTAAAGTATAGGAACTATCCCAAAATGTATCACAAAGGTGACAGAAGTTGATTTCAGAGCATAATTTTTGAACAGTAGCTTCAACTGTTTTGTGGCATATGATAAATTCCCTAACACCCGGACCTGTCGATTTTGGTCAAAAATGAAAATTTCAAAAGTGCCCCAATTTCTGCTTTAAACTTTAGGTACTATCCCAAAATGTATCACTAAGGTGACAGAAGTTGATTATGGAGCATAATTTTTGAACAGGAGCTTCAACCGTTTTGTGGCATATGAGAAATTCCCTAAGACCCTGACCTGTTGATTTTGGTCAAAAATGAAAATTTCAAAAGTGCCCCAATTTCTGCTTTAAACTTTAGGTAATATCCCAAAATGTATCACTAAGGTGACAGAAGTTGATTTCGGAGCATACATTTTGAACAGGAGCTTCAACTGTTTTGTGGCATATGAGAAATTCCCTAAGCCCCGGACCTGTCGATTTTGGTCAAAAATGAAAATTTCAAAAGTGCCCCAATTTCTGCTTTAAACTTTAGGTACTATCCCAAAATGTATCACTAAGGTGACAGAAGTTGATTTCAGAGCATAATTTTTGAACAGTAGCTTCAACTGTTTTGTGGCATATGATAAATTCCCTAACCCCCGGACCTGTCGATTTTGGTCAAAAATGAAAATTTCAAAAGTGCCCCAATTTCTGCTTTGAAGTTTAGGT
The DNA here is from genome assembly GCF_028390025.1 of Pseudophryne corroboree. Taxonomy (NCBI): domain Eukaryota; kingdom Metazoa; phylum Chordata; class Amphibia; order Anura; family Myobatrachidae; genus Pseudophryne; species Pseudophryne corroboree. The sequence goes on from NW_026970174.1 coordinate 362,191, forward strand.
ACTATCCCAAAATGTATCACTAAGGTGACAGAAGTTGATTATGGAGCATAATTTTTGAACAGGAGCTTCAACCGTTTTGTGGCATATGAGAAATCCCCAAAGCCCCGACCTGTCGATTTTGGTCAAAAATGAAAATTTCAAAAGTGCCCCAATTTCTGCTTTAAACTTTAGGTACTATCCCAAAATGTATCACTAAGGTGACAGAAGTTGATTTCGGAGCATAATTTTTGAACAGGAGCTTCAACTGTTTTGTGGCATATGAGAAATTCCCTAAGCCCCGGACCTGTCGATTTTGGTCAAAAATGAAAATTTCAAAAGTGCCCCAATTTCTGCTTTAAACTTTAGGTACTATCCCAAAATATATCACTAAGGTGACAGAAGTTGATTTCGGAGCATCATTTTTGAACAGGAGCTTCAACCGTTTTGTGGCATATGAGAAATTCCATAAGCCCCGGACCTGTCGATTTTGGTCAAAAATGAAAATTTTAAAAGTGCCCCAATTTCTGCTTTAAAGTTTAGGTACTATCCCAAAATGTATCACTAAGGTGACAGAAGTTGATTATGGAGCATCATTTTTGAACAGGAGCTTCAACCGTTTTGTGGCATATGAGAAATTCCCTAAGCCCCGGACCTGTCGATTTTGGTCAAAAATGAAAATTTCAAAAGTGCCCCAATTTCTGCTTTAAACTTTAGGTACTATCCCAAAATGTATCACTAAGGTGACAGAAGTTGATTTCGGAGCATAATTTTTGAACAGGAGCTTCAACCGTTTTGTGGCATATGAGAAATTCCCTAAGCCCCGGACCTGTCGATTTTGGTCAAAAATGAAAATTTCAAAAGTGCCCCAATTTCTGCTTTAAAGTTTAGGTACTGTCCCAAAATGTATCACTAAGGTGACAGAAGTTGATTATGGAGCATCATTTTTGAACAGGAGCTTCAACCGTTTTGTGGCATATGAGAAATTCCCTAAGCCCCGGACCTGTCGATTTTGGTCAAAAATGAAAATTTCAAAAGTGCCCCAATTTCTGCTTTAAACTTTAGGTACTATCCCAAAATGTATCACTAAGGTGACAGAAGTTGACTATGGAGCATCATTTTTGAACAGGAGCTTCAACCGTTTTGTGGCATATGAGAAATTCCCTAAGCCCCGAACCTGTCGATTTTGGTCAAAAATGAAAATTTCAAAAGTGCCCCAATTTCTGCTTTAAAGTTTAGGTACTTTCCCAAAATGTATCACTAAGGTGACAGAAGTTGATTTCAGAGCATAATTTTTGAACAGTAGCTTCAACCGTTTTGTGGCATATGAGAAATTCCCTAAGCCCCGGACCTGTCGATTTTGGTCAAAAATGAAAATTTCAAAAGTGCCCCAATTTCTGCTTTAAACTTTAGGTACTATCCCAAAATGTATCACTAAGGTGACAGAAGTTGATTATGGAGCATCATTTTTGAACAGGAGCTTCAACCGTTTTGTGGCATATGAGAAATTCCCTAAGCCCCGGACCTGTCGATTTTGGTCAAAAATGAAAATTTCAAAAGTGCCCCAATTTCTGCTTTAAACTTTAGGTAATATCCCAAAATGTATCACTAAGGTGACAGAAGTTGATTTCGGAGCATAATTTTTGAACAGGAGCTTCAACTGTTTTGTGGCATATGAGAAATTCCCTAAGCCCCGGACCTGTCGATTTTGGTCAAAAATGAAAATTTCAAAAGTGCCCCAATTTCTGCTTTAAACTTTAGGTACTATCCCAAAATGTATCACTAAGGTGACAGAAGTTGATTTCAGAGCATAATTTTTGAACAGTAGCTTCAACCGTTTTGTGGCATATGAGAAATTCCCTAAGCCCCGGACCTGTCGATTTTGGTCAAAAATGAAAATTTCAAAAGTGCCCCAACTTCTGCTTTAAAGTATAGGAACTATCCCAAAATGTATCACTAAGGTGACAGAAGTTGATTTCGGAGCATAATTTTTGAACAGGAGCTTCAACCGTTTTGTGGCATATGAGAAATTCCCTAAGTCCTGGACCTGTCGATTTTGGTCAAAAATGAAAATTTCAAAAGTGCCCCAATTTCTGCTTTAAACTTTAGGTACTATCCCAAAATGTATCACTAAGGTGACAGAAGTTGATTATGGAGCATAATTTTTGAACAGGAGCTTCAACCGTTTTGTGGCATATGAGAAATTCCCTAAGCCCCGGACCTGTCGATTTTGGTCTAAAATGAAAATTTCAAAAGTGCCCCAATTTCTGCTTTAAAGTATAGGAACTATCCCAAAATGTATCACTAAGGTGACAGAAGTTGATTTCGGAGCATAATTTTTGAACAGGAGCTTCAACCGTTTTGTGGCATATGAGAAATTCCCTAAGCCCTGGACCTGTCGATTTTGGTCAAAAATGAAAATTTCAAAAGTGCCCCAATTTCTGCTTTAAACTTTAGGTACTATCCCAAAATGTATCACAAAGGTGACAGAAGTTGATTTCAGAGCATAATTTTTGAACAGTAGCTTCAACTGTTTTGTGGCATATGATAAATTCCCTAACACCCGGACCTGTCGATTTTGGTCAAAAATGAAAATTTCAAAAGTGCCCCAATTTCTGCTTTAAACTTTAGGTACTATCCCAAAATGTATCACTAAGGTGACAGAAGTTGATTATGGAGCATAATTTTTGAACAGGAGCTTCAACTGTTTTGTGGCATATGAGAAATTCCCTAAGCCCCGGACCTGTCGATTTTGGTCAAAAATGAAAATTTCAAAAGTGCCCCAATTTCTGCTTTAAACTTTAGGTACTATCCCAAAATGTATCACTAAGGTGACAGAAGTTGATTTCAGAGCATAATTTTTGAACAGTAGCTTCAACTGTTTTGTGGCATATGATAAATTCCCTAACCCCCGGACCTGTCGATTTTGGTCAAAAATGAAAATTTCAAAAGTGCCCCAATTTCTGCTTTGAAGTTTAGGTACTATCCCAAAATGTATCACTAAGGTGACAGAAGTTGATTATGGAGCATAATTTTTGAACAGGAGCTTCAACCGTTTTGTGGCATATGAGAAATCCCCAAAGCCCCGACCTGTCGATTTTGGTCAAAAATGAAAATTTCAAAAGTGCCCCAATTTCTGCTTTAAACTTTAGGTACTATCCCAAAATGTATCACTAAGGTGACAGAAGTTGATTTCGGAGCATAATTTTTGAACAGGAGCTTCAACTGTTTTGTGGCATATGAGAAATTCCCTAAGCCCCGGACCTGTCGATTTTGGTCAAAAATGAAAATTTCAAAAGTGCCCCAATTTCTGCTTTAAACTTTAGGTACTATCCCAAAATATATCACTAAGGTGACAGAAGTTGATTTTGGAGCATCATTTTTGAACAGGAGCTTCAACCGTTTTGTGGCATATGAGAAATTCCATAAGCCCCGGACCTGTCGATTTTGGTCAAAAATGAAAATTTTAAAAGTGCCCCAATTTCTGCTTTAAAGTTTAGGTACTATCCCAAAATGTATCACTAAGGTGACAGAAGTTGATTATGGAGCATCATTTTTGAACAGGAGCTTCAACCGTTTTGTGGCATATGAGAAATTCCCTAAGCCCCGGACCTGTCGATTTTGGTCAAAAATGAAAATTTCAAAAGTGCCCCAATTTCTGCTTTAAACTTTAGGTACTATCCCAAAATGTATCACTAAGGTGACAGAAGTTGATTTCGGAGCATAATTTTTGAACAGGAGCTTCAACCGTTTTGTGGCATATGAGAAATTCCCTAAGCCCCGGACCTGTCGATTTTGGTCAAAAATGAAAATTTCAAAAGTGCCCCAATTTCTGCTTTAAAGTTTAGGTACTGTCCCAAAATGTATCACTAAGGTGACAGAAGTTGATTATGGAGCATCATTTTTGAACAGGAGCTTCAACCGTTTTGTGGCATATGAGAAATTCCCTAAGCCCCGGACCTGTCGATTTTGGTCAAAAATGAAAATTTCAAAAGTGCCCCAATTTCTGCTTTAAAGTTTAGGTACTATCCCAAAATGTATCACTAAGGTGACAGAAGTTGATTATGGAGCATCATTTTTGAACAGGAGCTTCAACCGTTTTGTGGCATATGAGAAATTCCCTAAGCCCCGGACCTGTTGATTTTGGTCAAAAATGAAAATTTCAAAAGTGCCCCAATTTCTGCTTTAAAGTTTAGGTACTTTCCCAAAATGTATCACTAAGGTGACAGAAGTTGATTTCGGAGCATAATTTTTGAACAGTAGCTTCAACCGTTTTGTGGCATATGAGAAATTCCCTAAGCCCCGGACCTGTCGATTTTGGTCAAAAATGAAAATTTCAAAAGTGCCCCAATTTCTGCTTTAAACTTTAGGTACTATCCCAAAATGTATCACTAAGGTGACAGAAGTTGATTATGGAGCATCATTTTTGAACAGGAGCTTCAACCGTTTTGTGGCATATGAGAAATTCCCTAAGCCCCGAACCTGTCGATTTTGGTCAAAAATGAAAATTTCAAAAGTGCCCCAATTTCTGCTTTAAAGTTTAGGTACTTTCCCAAAATGTATCACTAAGGTGACAGAAGTTGATTTCAGAGCATAATTTTTGAACAGTAGCTTCAACCGTTTTGTGGCATATGAGAAATTCCCTAAGCCCCGGACCTGTCGATTTTGGTCAAAAATGAAAATTTCAAAAGTGCCCCAATTTCTGCTTTAAACTTTAGGTACTATCCCAAAATGTATCACTAAGGTGACAGAAGTTGATTATGGAGCATCATTTTTGAACAGGAGCTTCAACCGTTTTGTGGCATATGAGAAATTCCCTAAGCCCCGGACCTGTCGATTTTGGTCAAAAATGAAAATTTCAAAAGTGCCCCAATTTCTGCTTTAAACTTTAGGTAATATCCCAAAATGTATCACTAAGGTGACAGAAGTTGATTTCGGAGCATAATTTTTGAACAGGAGCTTCAACTGTTTTGTGGCATATGAGAAATTCCCTAAGCCCCGGACCTGTCGATTTTGGTCAAAAATGAAAATTTCAAAAGTGCCCCAATTTCTGCTTTAAACTTTAGGTACTATCCCAAAATGTATCACTAAGGTGACAGAAGTTGATTTCAGAGCATAATTTTTGAACAGTAGCTTCAACCGTTTTGTGGCATATGAGAAATTCCCTAAGCCCCGGACCTGTCGATTTTGGTCAAAAATGAAAATTTCAAAAGTGCCCCAACTTCTGCTTTAAAGTATAGGAACTATCCCAAAATGTATCACTAAGGTGACAGAAGTTGATTTCGGAGCATAATTTTTGAACAGGAGCTTCAACCGTTTTGTGGCATATGAGAAATTCCCTAAGTCCTGGACCTGTCGATTTTGGTCAAAAATGAAAATTTCAAAAGTGCCCCAATTTCTGCTTTAAACTTTAGGTACTATCCCAAAATGTATCACTAAGGTGACAGAAGTTGATTATGGAGCATAATTTTTGAACAGGAGCTTCAACCGTTTTGTGGCATATGAGAAATTCCCTAAGCCCCGGACCTGTCGATTTTGGTCTAAAATGAAAATTTCAAAAGTGCCCCAATTTCTGCTTTAAAGTATAGGAACTATCCCAAAATGTATCACTAAGGTGACAGAAGTTGATTTCGGAGCATAATTTTTGAACAGGAGCTTCAACCGTTTTGTGGCATATGAGAAATTCCCTAAGCCCTGGACCTGTCGATTTTGGTCAAAAATGAAAATTTCAAAAGTGCCCCAATTTCTGCTTTAAACTTTAGGTACTATCCCAAAATGTATCACAAAGGTGACAGAAGTTGATTTCAGAGCATAATTTTTGAACAGTAGCTTCAACTGTTTTGTGGCATATGATAAATTCCCTAACACCCGGACCTGTCGATTTTGGTCAAAAATGAAAATTTCAAAAGTGCCCCAATTTCTGCTTTAAACTTTAGGTACTATCCCAAAATGTATCACTAAGGTGACAGAAGTTGATTATGGAGCATAATTTTTGAACAGGAGCTTCAACCGTTTTGTGGCATATGAGAAATTCCCTAAGACCCTGACCTGTTGATTTTGGTCAAAAATGAAAATTTCAAAAGTGCCCCAATTTCTGCTTTAAACTTTAGGTAATATCCCAAAATGTATCACTAAGGTGACAGAAGTTGATTTCGGAGCATAAATTTTGAACAGGAGCTTCAACTGTTTTGTGGCATATGAGAAATTCCCTAAGCCCCGGACCTGTCGATTTTGGTCAAAAATGAAAATTTCAAAAGTGCCCCAATTTCTGCTTTAAACTTTAGGTACTATCCCAAAATGTATCACTAAGGTGACAGAAGTTGATTTCAGAGCATAATTTTTGAACAGTAGCTTCAACTGTTTTGTGGCATATGATAAATTCCCTAACCCCCGGACCTGTCGATTTTGGTCAAAAATGAAAATTTCAAAAGTGCCCCAATTTCTGCTTTGAAGTTTAGGTACTATCCCAAAATGTATCACTAAGGTGACAGAAGTTGATTATGGAGCATAATTTTTGAACAGGAGCTTCAACCGTTTTGTGGCATATGAGAAATCCCCAAAGCCCCGACCTGTCGATTTTGGTCAAAAATGAAAATTTCAAAAGTGCCCCAATTTCTGCTTTAAACTTTAGGTACTATCCCAAAATGTATCACTAAGGTGACAGAAGTTGATTTCGGAGCATAATTTTTGAACAGGAGCTTCAACTGTTTTGTGGCATATGAGAAATTCCCTAAGCCCCGGACCTGTCGATTTTGGTCAAAAATGAAAATTTCAAAAGTGCCCCAATTTCTGCTTTAAACTTTAGGTACTATCCCAAAATATATCACTAAGGTGACAGAAGTTGATTTCGGAGCATCATTTTTGAACAGGAGCTTCAACCGTTTTGTGGCATATGAGAAATTCCATAAGCCCCGGACCTGTCGATTTTGGTCAAAAATGAAAATTTTAAAAGTGCCCCAATTTCTGCTTTAAAGTTTAGGTACTATCCCAAAATGTATCACTAAGGTGACAGAAGTTGATTATGGAGCATCATTTTTGAACAGGAGCTTCAACCGTTTTGTGGCATATGAGAAATTCCCTAAGCCCCGGACCTGTCGATTTTGGTCAAAAATGAAAATTTCAAAAGTGCCCCAATTTCTGCTTTAAACTTTAGGTACTATCCCAAAATGTATCACTAAGGTGACAGAAGTTGATTTCGGAGCATAATTTTTGAACAGGAGCTTCAACCGTTTTGTGGCATATGAGAAATTCCCTAAGCCCCGGACCTGTCGATTTTGGTCAAAAATGAAAATTTCAAAAGTGCCCCAATTTCTGCTTTAAAGTTTAGGTACTGTCCCAAAATGTATCACTAAGGTGACAGAAGTTGATTATGGAGCATCATTTTTGAACAGGAGCTTCAACCGTTTTGTGGCATATGAGAAATTCCCTAAGCCCCGGACCTGTCGATTTTGGTCAAAAATGAAAATTTCAAAAGTGCCCCAATTTCTGCTTTAAAGTTTAGGTACTATCCCAAAATGTATCACTAAGGTGACAGAAGTTGATTATGGAGCATCATTTTTGAACAGGAGCTTCAACCGTTTTGTGGCATATGAGAAATTCCCTAAGCCCCGGACCTGTTGATTTTGGTCAAAAATGAAAATTTCAAAAGTGCCCCAATTTCTGCTTTAAAGTTTAGGTACTTTCCCAAAATGTATCACTAAGGTGACAGAAGTTGATTTCGGAGCATAATTTTTGAACAGTAGCTTCAACCGTTTTGTGGCATATGAGAAATTCCCTAAGCCCCGGACCTGTCGATTTTGGTCAAAAATGAAAATTTCAAAAGTGCCCCAATTTCTGCTTTAAACTTTAGGTACTATCCCAAAATGTATCACTAAGGTGACAGAAGTTGATTATGGAGCATCATTTTTGAACAGGAGCTTCAACCGTTTTGTGGCATATGAGAAATTCCCTAAGCCCCGAACCTGTCGATTTTGGTCAAAAATGAAAATTTCAAAAGTGCCCCAATTTCTGCTTTAAAGTTTAGGTACTTTCCCAAAATGTATCACTAAGGTGACAGAAGTTGATTTCAGAGCATAATTTTTGAACAGTAGCTTCAACCGTTTTGTGGCATATGAGAAATTCCCTAAGCCCCGGACCTGTCGATTTTGGTCAAAAATGAAAATTTCAAAAGTGCCCCAATTTCTGCTTTAAACTTTAGGTACTATCCCAAAATGTATCACTAAGGTGACAGAAGTTGATTATGGAGCATCATTTTTGAACAGGAGCTTCAACCGTTTTGTGGCATATGAGAAATTCCCTAAGCCCCGGACCTGTCGATTTTGGTCAAAAATGAAAATTTCAAAAGTGCCCCAATTTCTGCTTTAAACTTTAGGTAATATCCCAAAATGTATCACTAAGGTGACAGAAGTTGATTTCGGAGCATAATTTTTGAACAGGAGCTTCAACTGTTTTGTGGCATATGAGAAATTCCCTAAGCCCCGGACCTGTCGATTTTGGTCAAAAATGAAAATTTCAAAAGTGCCCCAATTTCTGCTTTAAACTTTAGGTACTATCCCAAAATGTATCACTAAGGTGACAGAAGTTGATTTCAGAGCATAATTTTTGAACAGTAGCTTCAACCGTTTTGTGGCATATGAGAAATTCCCTAAGCCCCGGACCTGTCGATTTTGGTCAAAAATGAAAATTTCAAAAGTGCCCCAACTTCTGCTTTAAAGTATAGGAACTATCCCAAAATGTATCACTAAGGTGACAGAAGTTGATTTCGGAGCATAATTTTTGAACAGGAGCTTCAACCGTTTTGTGGCATATGAGAAATTCCCTAAGTCCTGGACCTGTCGATTTTGGTCAAAAATGAAAATTTCAAAAGTGCCCCAATTTCTGCTTTAAACTTTAGGTACTATCCCAAAATGTATCACTAAGGTGACAGAAGTTGATTATGGAGCATAATTTTTGAACAGGAGCTTCAACCGTTTTGTGGCATATGAGAAATTCCCTAAGCCCCGGACCTGTCGATTTTGGTCTAAAATGAAAATTTCAAAAGTGCCCCAATTTCTGCTTTAAAGTATAGGAACTATCCCAAAATGTATCACTAAGGTGACAGAAGTTGATTTCGGAGCATAATTTTTGAACAGGAGCTTCAACCGTTTTGTGGCATATGAGAAATTCCCTAAGCCCTGGACCTGTCGATTTTGGTCAAAAATGAAAATTTCAAAAGTGCCCCAATTTCTGCTTTAAACTTTAGGTACTATCCCAAAATGTATCACAAAGGTGACAGAAGTTGATTTCAGAGCATAATTTTTGAACAGTAGCTTCAACTGTTTTGTGGCATATGATAAATTCCCTAACACCCGGACCTGTCGATTTTGGTCAAAAATGAAAATTTCAAAAGTGCCCCAATTTCTGCTTTAAACTTTAGGTACTATCCCAAAATGTATCACTAAGGTGACAGAAGTTGATTATGGAGCATAATTTTTGAACAGGAGCTTCAACCGTTTTGTGGCATATGAGAAATTCCCTAAGACCCTGACCTGTTGATTTTGGTCAAAAATGAAAATTTCAAAAGTGCCCCAATTTCTGCTTTAAACTTTAGGTAATATCCCAAAATGTATCACTAAGGTGACAGAAGTTGATTTCGGAGCATAAATTTTGAACAGGAGCTTCAACTGTTTTGTGGCATATGAGAAATTCCCTAAGCCCCGGACCTGTCGATTTTGGTCAAAAATGAAAATTTCAAAAGTGCCCCAATTTCTGCTTTAAACTTTAGGTACTATCCCAAAATGTATCACTAAGGTGACAGAAGTTGATTTCAGAGCATAATTTTTGAACAGTAGCTTCAACTGTTTTGTGGCATATGATAAATTCCCTAACCCCCGGACCTGTCGATTTTGGTCAAAAATGAAAATTTCAAAAGTGCCCCAATTTCTGCTTTGAAGTTTAGGTACTATCCCAAAATGTATCACTAAGGTGACAGAAGTTGATTATGGAGCATAATTTTTGAACAGGAGCTTCAACCGTTTTGTGGCATATGAGAAATCCCCAAAGCCCCGGACCTGTCGATTTTGGTCAAAAATGAAAATTTCAAAAGTGCCCCAATTTCTGCTTTAAACTTTAGGTACTATCCCAAAATATATCACTAAGGTGACAGAAGTTGATTTCGGAGCATCATTTTTGAACAGGAGCTTCAACCGTTTTGTGGCATATGAGAAATTCCATAAGCCCCGGACCTGTCGATTTTGGTCAAAAATGAAAATTTTAAAAGTGCCCCAATTTCTGCTTTAAAGTTTAGGTACTATCCCAAAATGTATCACTAAGGTGACAGAAGTTGATTATGGAGCATCATTTTTGAACAGGAGCTTCAACCGTTTTGTGGCATATGAGAAATTCCCTAAGCCCCGGACCTGTCGATTTTGGTCAAAAATGAAAATTTCAAAAGTGCCCCAATTTCTGCTTTAAACTTTAGGTACTATCCCAAAATGTATCACTAAGGTGACAGAAGTTGATTATGGAGCATAATTTTTGAACAGGAGCTTCAACTGTTTTGTGGCATATGAGAAATTCCCTAAGCCCCGGACCTGTCGATTTTGGTCAAAAATGAAAATTTCAAAAGTGCCCCAATTTCTGCTTTAAACTTTAGGTACTATCCCAAAATGTATCACTAAGGTGACAGAAGTTGATTTCGGAGCATAATTTTTGAACAGGAGCTTCAACTGTTTTGTGGCATATGAGAAATTCCCTAAGCCCCGGACCTGTCGATTTTGGTCAAAAATGAAAATTTCAAAAGTGCCCCAATTTCTGCTTTAAAGTTTAGGTACTATCCCAAAATGTATCACTAAGGTGACAGAAGTTGATTTCGGAGCATAATTTTTGAACAGGAGCTTCAACCGTTTTGTGGCATATGAGAAATTCCCTAAGCCCCGGACCTGTCGATTTTGGTCAAAAATAAAAATTTCAAAAGTGCCCCAATTTCTGCTTTAAAGTTTAGGTACTATCCCAAAATGTATCACTAAGGTGACAGAAGTTGATTATGGAGCATCATTTTTGAACAGGAGCTTCAACCGTTTTGTGGCATATGAGAAATTCCCTAAGACCCTGACCTGTCGATTTTGGTCAAAAATGAAAATTTCAAAAGTGCCCCAATTTCTGCTTTAAACTTTAGGTAATATCCCAAAATGTATCACTAAGGTGACAGAAGTTGATTTCGGAGCATAAATTTTGAACAGGAGCTTCAACTGTTTTGTGGCATATGAGAAATTCCCTAAGCCCCGGACCTGTCGATTTTGGTCAAAAATGAAAATTTCAAAAGTGCCCCAATTTCTGCTTTAAAGTTTAGGTACTATCCCAAAATGTATCACTAAGGTGACAGAAGTTGATTATGGAGCATAATTTTTGAACAGGAGCTTCAACTGTTTTGTGGCATATGAGAAATTCCCTAAGCCCCGGACCTGTCGATTTTGGTCAAAAATGAAAATTTCAAAAGTGCCCCAATTTCTGCTTTAAACTTTAGGTACTATCCCAAAATGTATCACTAAGGTGACAGAAGTTGATTTCGGAGCATAATTTTTGAACAGGAGCTTCAACTGTTTTGTGGCATATGAGAAATTCCCTAAGCCCCGGACCTGTCGATTTTGGTCAAAAATGAAAATTTCAAAAGTGCCCCAATTTCTGCTTTAAAGTTTAGGTACTATCCCAAAATGTATCACTAAGGTGACAGAAGTTGATTTCGGAGCATAATTTTTGAACAGGAGCTTCAACCGTTTTGTGGCATATGAGAAATTCCCTAAGCCCCGGACCTGTCGATTTTGGTCAAAAATGAAAATTTCTAAAGTGCCCCAATTTCTGCTTTAAAGTTTAGGTACTATCCCAAAATGTATCACTAAGGTGACAGAAGTTGATTATGGAGCATCATTTTTGAACAGGAGCTTCAACCGTTTTGTGGCATATGAGAAATTCCCTAAGACCCTGACCTGTCGATTTTGGTCAAAAATGAAAATTTCAAAAGTGCCCCAATTTCTGCTTTAAACTTTAGGTAATATCCCAAAATGTATCACTAAGGTGACAGAAGTTGATTTCGGAGCATAAATTTTGAACAGGAGCTTCAACTGTTTTGTGGCATATGAGAAATTCCCTAAGCCCCGGACCTGTCGATTTTGGTCAAAAATGAAAATTTCAAAAGTGCCCCAATTTCTGCTTTAAACTTTAGGTACTATCCCAAAATGTATCACTAAGGTGACAGAAGTTGATTTCAGAGCATAATTTTTGAACAGTAGCTTCAACCGTTTTGTGGCATATGAGAAATTCCCTAAACCCCGGACCTGTCGATTTTGGTCAAAAATGAAAATTTCAAAAGTGCCCCAATTTCTGCTTTAAAGTTTAGGTACTATCCCAAAATGTATCACTAAGGTGACAGAAGTTGATTTCGGAGCATAAATTTTGAACAGGAGCTTCAACTGTTTTGTGGCATATGAGAAATTCCCTAAGCCCCGGACCTGTCGATTTTGGTCAAAAATGAAAATTTCAAAAGTGCCCCAATTTCTGCTTTAAACTTTAGGAACTATCCCAAAATGTATCACTAAGGTGACAGAAGTTGATTTCAGAGCATAATTTTTGAACAGTAGCTTCAACTGTTTTGTGGCATATGATAAATTCCCTAAGCCCCGGACCTGTCGATTTTGGTCAAAAATTAAAATTTCAAAAGTGCCCCAATTTCTGCTTTAAAGTTTAGGTACTATCCCCAAATGTATCACTAAGGTGACAGAAGTTGATTATGGAGCATAATTTTTGAACAGGAGCTTCAACCGTTTTGTGGCATATGAGAAATTCCCTAAGCCCCGGACCTGTCGATTTTGGTCAAAAATGAAAATTTCAAAAGTGCCCCAATTTCTGCTTTAAAGTTTAGGTACTATCCCAAAATGTATCACTAAGGTGACAGAAGTTGATTATGGAGCATCATTTTTGAACAGGAGCTTCAACCGTTTTGTGGCATATGAGAAATTCCCTAAGCCCCGGACCTGTCGATTTTGGTCAAAAAAAATTTTTTCAAAAGTGCCCCAATTTCTGCTTTAAACTTTAGGTACTATCCCAAAATGTATCACTAAGGTGACAGAAGTTGATTTCGGAGCATAATTTTTGAACAGTAGCTTCAACCGTTTTGTGGCATATGAGAAATTCCCTAAGCCCCGGACCTGTTGATTTTGGTCTAAAATGAAAATTTCAAAAGTGCCCCAATTTCTGCTTTAAACTTTAGGTAATATCCCAAAATGTATCACTAAGGTGACAGAAGTTGATTTCAGAGCATAATTTTTGAACAGGAGCTTCAACCGTTTTGTGGCATATGAGAAATTCTCTAAGCCCCGGACCTGTCGATTTTGGTCAAAAATGAAAATTTCAAAAGTGCCCCAATTTCTGCTTTAAACTTTAGGTACTATCCCAAAATGTATCACTAAGGTGACAGAAGTTGATTTCAGAGCATAATTTTTGAACAGTAGCTTTAACCGTTTTGTGGCATATGAGAAATTCCCTAAGCCCCGAACCTGTCGATTTTGGTCAAAAATTTAAATTTCAAAAGTGCCCCAATTTCTGCTTTAAAGTTTAGGTACTATCCCAAAATGTATCACTAAGGTGACAGAAGTTGATTTCAGAGCATAATTTTTGAACAGTAGCTTCAACCGTTTTGTGGCATATGAGAAATTCTCTAAGCCCCGGACCTGTCGATTTTGGTCAAAAATGAAAATTTCAAAAGTGCCCCAATTTCTGCTTTAAACTTTAGGTACTATCCCAAAATGTATCACTAAGGTGACAGAAGTTGATTTCAGAGCATAATTTTTGAACAGGAGCTTTAACCGTTTTGTGGCATATGAGAAATTCCCTAAGCCCCGGACTTGTCGATTTTGGTCAAAAATTGAAATTTCAAAAGTGCCCCAATTTCTGCTTTAAAGTTTAGGTACTATCCCAAAATGTATCACTAAGGTGACAGAAGTTGATTTCAGAGCATAATTATTGAACAGTAGCTTCAACCGTTTTGTGGCATATGAGAAATTCCCTAAGCCCCGGACCTGTCGATTTTGGTCAAAAATGAAAATTTCAAAAGTGCCCCAATTTCTGCTTTAAAGTTTAGGTACTATCCCAAAATGTATCACTAAGGTGACAGAAGTTGATTTCAGAGCATAATTTTTGAACAGGAGCTTCAACTGTTTTGTGGCATATGAGAAATTCCCTAAGCCCCGGACCTGTCGATTTTGGTCAAAAAAGAAAATTTCAAAAGTGCCCCAATTTCTGCTTTAAAGTTTAGGTACTATCCCAAAATGTATCACTAAGGTGACAGAAGTTGATTTCAGAGCATAATTATTGAACAGTAGCTTCAACCGTTTTGTGGCATATGAGAAATTCCCTAAGCCCCGGACCTGTCGATTTTGGTCAAAAATGAAAATTTCAAAAGTGCCCCAATTTCTGCTTTAAAGTTTAGGTACTATCCAAAAATGTATCACTAAGGTGACAGAAGTTGATTTCAGAGCATAATTTTTGAACAGTAGCTTCAACCGTTTTGTGGCATATGAGAAATTCCCTAAGCCCCGGACCTGTCGATTTTGGTCAAAAATGAAAATTTCAAAAGTGCCCCAATTTCTGCTTTAAAGTATAGGAACTATCCCAAAATGTATCACTAAGGTGACAGAAGTTGATTTCGGAGCATAATTTTTGAACAGGAGCTTCAACCGTTTTGTGGCATATGAGAAATCCCCAAAGCCCCGGACCTGTCGATTTTGGTCAAAAATGAAAATTTCAAAAGTGCCCCAATTTCTGCTTTAAAGTTTAGGTACTATCCCAAAATGTATCACTAAGGTGACAGAAGTTGATTATGGAGCATCATTTTTGAACAGGAGCTTCAACCGTTTTGTGGCATATGAGAAATTCCCTAAGCCCCGGACCTGTCGATTTTGGTCAAAAATGAAAATTTCAAAAGTGCCCCAATTTCTGCTTTAAAGTTTAGGTACTATCCCAAAATGTATCACTAAGGTGACAGAAGTTGATTATGGAGCATCATTTTTGAACAGGAGCTTCAACCGTTTTGTGGCATATGAGAAATTCCCTAAGCCCCGGACCTGTTGATTTTGGTCAAAAATGAAAATTTCAAAAGTGCCCCAATTTCTGCTTTAAAGTTTAGGTACTTTCCCAAAATGTATCACTAAGGTGACAGAAGTTGATTTCGGAGCATAATTTTTGAACAGTAGCTTCAACCGTTTTGTGGCATATGAGAAATTCCCTAAGCCCCGGACCTGTCGATTTTGGTCAAAAATGAAAATTTCAAAAGTGCCCCAATTTCTGCTTTAAACTTTAGGTACTATCCCAAAATGTATCACTAAGGTGACAGAAGTTGATTATGGAGCATCATTTTTGAACAGGAGCTTCAACCGTTTTGTGGCATATGAGAAATTCCCTAAGCCCCGAACCTGTCGATTTTGGTCAAAAATGAAAATTTCAAAAGTGCCCCAATTTCTGCTTTAAAGTTTAGGTACTTTCCCAAAATGTATCACTAAGGTGACAGAAGTTGATTTCAGAGCATAATTTTTGAACAGTAGCTTCAACCGTTTTGTGGCATATGAGAAATTCCCTAAGCCCCGGACCTGTCGATTTTGGTCAAAAATGAAAATTTCAAAAGTGCCCCAATTTCTGCTTTAAACTTTAGGTACTATCCCAAAATGTATCACTAAGGTGACAGAAGTTGATTATGGAGCATCATTTTTGAACAGGAGCTTCAACCGTTTTGTGGCATATGAGAAATTCCCTAAGCCCCGGACCTGTCGATTTTGGTCAAAAATGAAAATTTCAAAAGTGCCCCAATTTCTGCTTTAAACTTTAGGTAATATCCCAAAATGTATCACTAAGGTGACAGAAGTTGATTTCGGAGCATAATTTTTGAACAGGAGCTTCAACTGTTTTGTGGCATATGAGAAATTCCCTAAGCCCCGGACCTGTCGATTTTGGTCAAAAATGAAAATTTCAAAAGTGCCCCAATTTCTGCTTTAAACTTTAGGTACTATCCCAAAATGTATCACTAAGGTGACAGAAGTTGATTTCAGAGCATAATTTTTGAACAGTAGCTTCAACCGTTTTGTGGCATATGAGAAATTCCCTAAGCCCCGGACCTGTCGATTTTGGTCAAAAATGAAAATTTCAAAAGTGCCCCAACTTCTGCTTTAAAGTATAGGAACTATCCCAAAATGTATCACTAAGGTGACAGAAGTTGATTTCGGAGCATAATTTTTGAACAGGAGCTTCAACCGTTTTGTGGCATATGAGAAATTCCCTAAGTCCTGGACCTGTCGATTTTGGTCAAAAATGAAAATTTCAAAAGTGCCCCAATTTCTGCTTTAAACTTTAGGTACTATCCCAAAATGTATCACTAAGGTGACAGAAGTTGATTATGGAGCATAATTTTTGAACAGGAGCTTCAACCGTTTTGTGGCATATGAGAAATTCCCTAAGTCCCGGACCTGTCGATTTTGGTCAAAAATGAAAATTTCAAAAGTGCCCCAATTTCTGCTTTAAAGTATAGGAACTATCCCAAAATGTATCACAAAGGTGACAGAAGTTGATTTCAGAGCATAATTTTTGAACAGTAGCTTCAACTGTTTTGTGGCATATGATAAATTCCCTAACACCCGGACCTGTCGATTTTGGTCAAAAATGAAAATTTCAAAAGTGCCCCAATTTCTGCTTTAAAGTTTAGGTACTATCCCAAAATGTATCACTAAGGTGACAGAAGTTGATTATGGAGCATCATTTTTGAACAGGAGCTTCAACCGTTTTGTGGCATATGAGAAATTCCCTAAGCCCCGGACCTGTTGATTTTGGTCAAAAATGAAAATTTCAAAAGTGCCCCAATTTCTGCTTTAAAGTTTAGGTACTTTCCCAAAATGTATCACTAAGGTGACAGAAGTTGATTTCGGAGCATAATTTTTGAACAGTAGCTTCAACCGTTTTGTGGCATATGAGAAATTCCCTAAGCCCCGGACCTGTCGATTTTGGTCAAAAATGAAAATTTCAAAAGTGCCCCAATTTCTGCTTTAAACTTTAGGTACTGTCCCAAAATGTATCACTAAGGTGACAGAAGTTGATTATGGAGCATCATTTTTGAACAGGAGCTTCAACCGTTTTGTGGCATATGAGAAATTCCCTAAGCCCCGAACCTGTCGATTTTGGTCAAAAATGAAAATTTCAAAAGTGCCCCAATTTCTGCTTTAAAGTTTAGGTACTTTCCCAAAATGTATCACTAAGGTGACAGAAGTTGATTTCAGAGCATAATTTTTGAACAGTAGCTTCAACCGTTTTGTGGCATATGAGAAATTCCCTAAGCCCCGGACCTGTCGATTTTGGTCAAAAATGAAAATTTCAAAAGTGCCCCAATTTCTGCTTTAAACTTTAGGTACTATCCCAAAATGTATCACTAAGGTGACAGAAGTTGATTATGGAGCATCATTTTTGAACAGGAGCTTCAACCGTTTTGTGGCATATGAGAAATTCCCTAAGCCCCGGACCTGTCGATTTTGGTCAAAAATGAAAATTTCAAAAGTGCCCCAATTTCTGCTTTAAACTTTAGGTAATATCCCAAAATGTATCACTAAGGTGACAGAAGTTGATTTCGGAGCATAATTTTTGAACAGGAGCTTCAACTGTTTTGTGGCATATGAGAAATTCCCTAAGCCCCGGACCTGTCGATTTTGGTCAAAAATGAAAATTTCAAAAGTGCCCCAATTTCTGCTTTAAACTTTAGGTACTATCCCAAAATGTATCACTAAGGTGACAGAAGTTGATTTCAGAGCATAATTTTTGAACAGTAGCTTCAACCGTTTTGTGGCATATGAGAAATTCCCTAAGCCCCGGACCTGTCAATTTTGGTCAAAAATGAAAATTTCAAAAGTGCCCCAACTTCTGCTTTAAAGTATAGGAACTATCCCAAAATGTATCACTAAGGTGACAGAAGTTGATTTCGGAGCATAATTTTTGAACAGGAGCTTCAACCGTTTTGTGGCATATGAGAAATTCCCTAAGTCCTGGACCTGTCGATTTTGGTCAAAAATGAAAATTTCAAAAGTGCCCCAATTTCTGCTTTAAACTTTAGGTACTATCCCAAAATGTATCACTAAGGTGACAGAAGTTGATTATGGAGCATAATTTTTGAACAGGAGCTTCAACCGTTTTGTGGCATATGAGAAATTCCCTAAGCCCCGGACCTGTCGATTTTGGTCAAAAATGAAAATTTCAAAAGTGCCCCAATTTCTGCTTTAAAGTATAGGAACTATCCCAAAATGTATCACTAAGGTGACAGAAGTTGATTTCGGAGCATAATTTTTGAACAGGAGCTTCAACCGTTTTGTGGCATATGAGAAATTCCCTAAGCCCTGGACCTGTCGATTTTGGTCAAAAATGAAAATTTCAAAAGTGCCCCAATTTCTGCTTTAAACTTTAGGTACTATCCCAAAATGTATCACAAAGGTGACAGAAGTTGATTTCAGAGCATAATTTTTGAACAGTAGCTTCAACTGTTTTGTGGCATATGATAAATTCCCTAACACCCGGACCTGTCGATTTTGGTCAAAAATGAAAATTTCAAAAGTGCCCCAATTTCTGCTTTAAACTTTAGGTACTATTCCAAAATGTATCACTAAGGTGACAGAAGTTGATTATGGAGCATAATTTTTGAACAGGAGCTTCAACCGTTTTGTGGCATATGAGAAATTCCCTAAGCCCCGGACCTGTCGATTTTGGTCAAAAATGAAAATTTCAAAAGTGCCCCAATTTCTGCTTTAAAGTTTAGGTACTTTCCCAAAATGTATCACTAAGGTGACAGAAGTTGATTTCAGAGCATAATTTTTGAACAGTAGCTTCAACCGTTTTGTGGCATATGAGAAATTCCCTAAGCCCCGGACCTGTCGATTTTGGTCAAAAATGAAAATTTCAAAAGTGCCCCAATTTCTGCTTTAAACTTTAGGTACTATCCCAAAATGTATCACTAAGGTGACAGAAGTTGATTATGGAGCATCATTTTTGAACAGGAGCTTCAACCGTTTTGTGGCATATGAGAAATTCCCTAAGCCCCGGACCTGTCGATTTTGGTCAAAAATGAAAATTTCAAAAGTGCCCCAATTTCTGCTTTAAAGTTTAGGTACTATCCCAAAATGTATCACTAAGGTGACAGAAGTTGATTATGGAGCATCATTTTTGAACAGGAGCTTCAACCGTTTTGTGGCATATGAGAAATTCCCTAAGCCCCGGACCTGTCGATTTTGGTCAAAAATGAAAATTTCAAAAGTGCCCCAATTTCTGCTTTAAACTTTAGGTACTATCCCAAAATGTATCACTAAGGTGACAGAAGTTGATTATGGAGCATCATTTTTGAACAGGAGCTTCAACCGTTTTGTGGCATATGAGAAATTCCCTAAGCCCCGGACCTGTTGATTTTGGTCAAAAATGAAAATTTCAAAAGTGCCCCAATTTCTGCTTTAAAGTTTAGGTACTTTCCCAAAATGTATCACTAAGGTGACAGAAGTTGATTTCGGAGCATAATTTTTGAACAGTAGCTTCAACCGTTTTGTGGCATATGAGAAATTCCCTAAGCCCCGGACCTGTCGATTTTGGTCAAAAATGAAAATTTCAAAAGTGCCCCAATTTCTGCTTTAAACTTTAGGTACTATCCCAAAATGTATCACTAAGGTGACAGAAGTTGATTATGGAGCATCATTTTTGAACAGGAGCTTCAACCGTTTTGTGGCATATGAGAAATTCCCTAAGCCCCGAACCTGTCGATTTTGGTCAAAAATGAAAATTTCAAAAGTGCCCCAATTTCTGCTTTAAAGTTTAGGTACTTTCCCAAAATGTATCACTAAGGTGACAGAAGTTGATTTCAGAGCATAATTTTTGAACAGTAGCTTCAACCGTGTTGTGGCATATGAGAAATTCCCTAAGCCCCGGACCTGTCGATTTTGGTCAAAAATGAAAATTTCAAAAGTGCCCCAATTTCTGCTTTAAACTTTAGGTACTATCCCAAAATGTATCACTAAGGTGACAGAAGTTGATTATGGAGCATCATTTTTGAACAGGAGCTTCAACCGTTTTGTGGCATATGAGAAATTCCCTAAGCCCCGGACCTGTCGATTTTGGTCAAAAATGAAAATTTCAAAAGTGCCCCAATTTCTGCTTTAAACTTTAGGTAATATCCCAAAATGTATCACTAAGGTGACAGAAGTTGATTTCGGAGCATAATTTTTGAACAGGAGCTTCAACTGTTTTGTGGCATATGAGAAATTCCCTAAGCCCCGGACCTGTCGATTTTGGTCAAAAATGAAAATTTCAAAAGTGCCCCAATTTCTGCTTTAAACTTTAGGTACTATCCCAAAATGTATCACTAAGGTGACAGAAGTTGATTTCAGAGCATAATTTTTGAACAGTAGCTTCAACCGTTTTGTGGCATATGAGAAATTCCCTAAGCCCCGGACCTGTCGATTTTGGTCAAAAATGAAAATTTCAAAAGTGCCCCAACTTCTGCTTTAAAGTATAGGAACTATCCCAAAATGTATCACTAAGGTGACAGAAGTTGATTTCGGAGCATAATTTTTGAACAGGAGCTTCAACCGTTTTGTGGCATATGAGAAATTCCCTAAGTCCTGGACCTGTCGATTTTGGTCAAAAATGAAAATTTCAAAAGTGCCCCAATTTCTGCTTTAAACTTTAGGTACTATCCCAAAATGTATCACTAAGGTGACAGAAGTTGATTATGGAGCATAATTTTTGAACAGGAGCTTCAACCGTTTTGTGGCATATGAGAAATTCCCTAAGCCCCGGACCTGTCGATTTTGGTCAAAAATGAAAATTTCAAAAGTGCCCCAATTTCTGCTTTAAAGTATAGGAACTATCCCAAAATGTATCACTAAGGTGACAGAAGTTGATTTCGGAGCATAATTTTTGAACAGGAGCTTCAACCGTTTTGTGGCATATGAGAAATTCCCTAAGCCCTGGACCTGTCGATTTTGGTCAAAAATGAAAATTTCAAAAGTGCCCCAATTTCTGCTTTAAACTTTAGGTACTATCCCAAAATGTATCACAAAGGTGACAGAAGTTGATTTCAGAGCATAATTTTTGAACAGTAGCTTCAACTGTTTTGTGGCATATGATAAATTCCCTAACACCCGGACCTGTCGATTTTGGTCAAAAATGAAAATTTCAAAAGTGCCCCAATTTCTGCTTTAAACTTTAGGTACTATTCCAAAATGTATCACTAAGGTGACAGAAGTTGATTATGGAGCATAATTTTTGAACAGGAGCTTCAACCGTTTTGTGGCATATGAGAAATTCCCTAAGCCCCGGACCTGTCGATTTTGGTCAAAAATGAAAATTTCAAAAGTGCCCCAATTTCTGCTTTAAAGTTTAGGTACTTTCCCAAAATGTATCACTAAGGTGACAGAAGTTGATTTCAGAGCATAATTTTTGAACAGTAGCTTCAACCGTTTTGTGGCATATGAGAAATTCCCTAAGCCCCGGACCTGTCGATTTTGGTCAAAAATGAAAATTTCAAAAGTGCCCCAATTTCTGCTTTAAACTTTAGGTACTATCCCAAAATGTATCACTAAGGTGACAGAAGTTGATTATGGAGCATCATTTTTGAACAGGAGCTTCAACCGTTTTGTGGCATATGAGAAATTCCCTAAGCCCCGAACCTGTCGATTTTGGTCAAAAATGAAAATTTCAAAAGTGCCCCAATTTCTGCTTTAAAGTTTAGGTACTTTCCCAAAATGTATCACTAAGGTGACAGAAGTTGATTTCAGAGCATAATTTTTGAACAGTAGCTTCAACCGTTTTGTGGCATATGAGAAATTCCCTAAGCCCCGGACCTGTCGATTTTGGTCAAAAATGAAAATTTCAAAAGTGCCCCAATTTCTGCTTTAAACTTTAGGTACTATCCCAAAATGTATCACTAAGGTGACAGAAGTTGATTATGGAGCATCATTTTTGAACAGGAGCTTCAACCGTTTTGTGGCATATGAGAAATTCCCTAAGCCCCGGACCTGTCGATTTTGGTCAAAAATGAAAATTTCAAAAGTGCCCCAATTTCTGCTTTAAACTTTAGGTAATATCCCAAAATGTATCACTCAGGTGACAGAAGTTGATTTCGGAGCATAATTTTTGAACAGGAGCTTCAACTGTTTTGTGGCATATGAGAAATTCCCTAAGCCCCAGACCTGTCGATTTTGGTCAAAAATGAAAATTTCAAAAGTGCCCCAATTTCTGCTTTAAACTTTAGGTACTATCCCAAAATGTATCACTAAGGTGACAGAAGTTGATTTCAGAGCATAATTTTTGAACAGTAGCTTCAACCGTTTTGTGGCATATGAGAAATTCCCTAAGCCCCGGACCTGTCGATTTTGGTCAAAAATGAAAATTTCAAAAGTGCCCCAACTTCTGCTTTAAAGTATAGGAACTATCCCAAAATGTATCACTAAGGTGACAGAAGTTGATTTCGGAGCATAATTTTTGAACAGGAGCTTCAACCGTTTTGTGGCATATGAGAAATTCCCTAAGCCCCGGACCTGTCGATTTTGGTCAAAAATGAAAATTTCAAAAGTGCCCCAATTTCTGCTTTAAAGTATAGGAACTATCCCAAAATGTATCACTAAGGTGACAGAAGTTGATTTCAGAGCATAATTTTTGAACAGTAGCTTCAACCGTTTTGTGGCATATGAGAAATTCCCTAAGCCCCGGACCTGTCGATTTTGGTCAAAAATGAAAATTTCAAAAGTGCCCCAATTTCTGCTTTAAACTTTAGGTACTATCTCAAAATGTATCACTAAGGTGACAGAAGTTGATTATGGAGCATCATTTTTGAACAGGAGCTTCAACCGTTTTGTGGCATATGAGAAATTCCCTAAGCCCCGAACCTGTCGATTTTGGTCAAAAATGAAAATTTCAAAAGTGCCCCAATTTCTGCTTTAAAGTTTAGGTACTTTCCCAAAATGTATCACTAAGGTGACAGAAGTTGATTTCAGAGCATAATTTTTGAACAGTAGCTTCAACCGTTTTGTGGCATATGAGAAATTCCCTAAGCCCCGGACCTGTCGATTTTGGTCAAAAATGAAAATTTCAAAAGTGCCCCAATTTCTGCTTTAAACTTTAGGTACTATCCCAAAATGTATCACTAAGGTGACAGAAGTTGATTATGGAGCATCATTTTTGAACAGGAGCTTCAACCGTTTTGTGGCATATGAGAAATTCCCTAAGCCCCGGACCTGTCGATTTTGGTCAAAAATGAAAATTTCAAAAGTGCCCCAATTTCTGCTTTAAACTTTAGGTAATATCCCAAAATGTATCACTAATGTGAAAGAAGTTGATTTCGGAGCATAATTTTTGAACAGGAGCTTCAACTGTTTTGTGGCATATGAGAAATTCCCTAAGCCCCGGACCTGTCGATTTTGGTCAAAAATGAAAATTTCAAAAGTGCCCCAATTTCTGCTTTAAACTTTAGGTACTATCCCAAAATGTATCACTAAGGTGACAGAAGTTGATTTCAGAGCATAATTTTTGAACAGTAGCTTCAACCGTTTTGTGGCATATGAGAAATTCCCTAAGCCCCGGACCTGTCGATTTTGGTCAAAAATGAAAATTTCAAAAGTGCCCCAACTTCTGCTTTAAAGTATAGGAACTATCCCAAAATGTATCACTAAGGTGACAGAAGTTGATTTCGGAGCATAATTTTTGAACAGGAGCTTCAACCGTTTTGTGGCATATGAGAAATTCCCTAAGTCCTGGACCTGTCGATTTTGGTCAAAAATGAAAATTTCAAAAGTGCCCCAATTTCTGCTTTAAACTTTAGGTACTATCCCAAAATGTATCACTAAGGTGACAGAAGTTGATTATGGAGCATAATTTTTGAACAGGAGCTTCAACCGTTTTGTGGCATATGAGAAATTCCCTAAGCCCCGGACCTGTCGATTTTGGTCAAAAATGAAAATTTCAAAAGTGCCCCAATTTCTGCTTTAAAGTATAGGAACTATCCCAAAATGTATCACTAAGGTGACAGAAGTTGATTTCGGAGCATAATTTTTGAACAGGAGCTTCAACCGTTTTGTGGCATATGAGAAATTCCCTAAGCCCTGGACCTGTCGATTTTGGTCAAAAATGAAAATTTCAAAAGTGCCCCAATTTCTGCTTTAAACTTTAGGTACTATCCCAAAATGTATCACAAAGGTGACAGAAGTTGATTTCAGAGCATAATTTTTGAACAGTAGCTTCAACTGTTTTGTGGCATATGATAAATTCCCTAACACCCGGACCTGTCGATTTTGGTCAAAAATGAAAATTTCAAAAGTGCCCCAATTTCTGCTTTAAACTTTAGGTACTATTCCAAAATGTATCACTAAGGTGACAGAAGTTGATTATGGAGCATAATTTTTGAACAGGAGCTTCAACCGTTTTGTGGCATATGAGAAATTCCCTAAGCCCCGGACCTGTCGATTTTGGTCAAAAATGAAAATTTCAAAAGTGCCCCAATTTCTGCTTTAAAGTTTAGGTACTTTCCCAAAATGTATCACTAAGGTGACAGAAGTTGATTTCAGAGCATAATTTTTGAACAGTAGCTTCAACCGTTTTGTGGCATATGAGAAATTCCCTAAGCCCCGGACCTGTCGATTTTGGTCAAAAATGAAAATTTCAAAAGTGCCCCAATTTCTGCTTTAAACTTTAGGTACTATCCCAAAATGTATCACTAAGGTGACAGAAGTTGATTATGGAGCATAATTTTTGAACAGGAGCTTCAACCGTTTTGTGGCATATGAGAAATTCCCTAAGCCCCGAACCTGTCGATTTTGGTCAAAAATGAAAATTTCAAAAGTGCCCCAATTTCTGCTTTAAAGTTTAGGTACTTTCCCAAAATGTATCACTAAGGTGACAGAAGTTGATTTCAGAGCATAATTTTTGAACAGTAGCTTCAACCGTTTTGTGGCATATGAGAAATTCCCTAAGCCCCGGACCTGTCGATTTTGGTCAAAAATGAAAATTTCAAAAGTGCCCCAATTTCTGCTTTAAACTTTAGGTACTATCCCAAAATGTATCACTAAGGTGACAGAAGTTGATTATGGAGCATAATTTTTGAACAGGAGCTTCAACCGTTTTGTGGCATATGAGAAATTCCCTAAGCCCCGAACCTGTCGATTTTGGTCAAAAATGAAAATTTCAAAAGTGCCCCAATTTCTGCTTTAAAGTATAGGAACTATCCCAAAATGTATCACTAAGGTGACAGAAGTTGATTTCGGAGCATAATTTTTGAACAGGAGCTTCAACCGTTTTGTGGCATATGAGAAATTCCCTAAGTCCTGGACCTGTCGATTTTGGTCAAAAATGAAAATTTCAAAAGTGCCCCAATTTCTGCTTTAAACTTTAGGTACTATCCCAAAATGTATCACTAAGGTGACAGAAGTTGATTATGGAGCATAATTTTTGAACAGGAGCTTCAACCGTTTTGTGGCATATGAGAAATTCCCTAAGCCCCGGACCTGTCGATTTTGGTCAAAAATGAAAATTTCAAAAGTGCCCCAATTTCTGCTTTAAAGTACAGGAACTATCCCAAAATGTATCACTAAGGTGACAGAAGTTGATTTCAGAGCATAATTTTTGAACAGTAGCTTCAACCGTTTTGTGGCATATGAGAAATTCCCTAAGCCCCGGACCTGTCGATTTTGGTCAAAAATGAAAATTTCAAAAGTGCCCCAATTTCTGCTTTAAAGTTTAGGTACTATCCCAAAATGTATCACTAAGGTGACAGAAGTTGATTTCAGAGCATAATTTTTGAACAGTAGCTTCAACCGTTTTGTGGCATATGAGAAATTCCCTAAGCCCCGGACCTGTCGATTTTGGTCAAAAATGAAAATTTCAAAAGTGCCCCAATTTCTGCTTTAAAGTACAGGAACTATCCCAAAATGTATCACTAAGGTGACAGAAGTTGATTTCGGAGCATAATTTTTGAACAGGAGCTTCAACCGTTTTGTGGCATATGAGAAATTCCCTAAGCCCCGGACCTGTCGATTTTGGTCAAAAATGAAAATTTCAAAAGTGCCCCAATTTCTGCTTTAAAGTTTAGGTACTATCCCAAAATGTATCACTAAGGTGACAGAAGTTGATTTCGGAGCATAATTTTTGAACAGGAGCTTCAACCGTTTTGTGGCATATGAGAAATTCCCTAAGCCCCGGACCTGTCGATTTTGGTCAAAAATGAAAATTTCAAAAGTGCCCCAATTTCTGCTTTAAAGTTTAGGTACTATCCCAAAATGTATCACTAAGGTGACAGAAGTTGATTATGGAGCATCATTTTTGAACAGGAGCTTCAACCGTTTTGTGGCATATGAGAAATTCCCTAAGACCCTGACCTGTCGATTTTGGTCAAAAATGAAAATTTCAAAAGTGCCCCAATTTCTGCTTTAAACTTTAGGTAATATCCCAAAATGTATCACTAAGGTGACAGAAGTTGATTTCGGAGCATAAATTTTGAACAGGAGCTTCAACTGTTTTGTGGCATATGAGAAATTCCCTAAGCCCCGGACCTGTCGATTTTGGTCAAAAATGAAAATTTCAAAAGTGCCCCAATTTCTGCTTTAAAGTTTAGGTACTATCCCAAAATGTATCACTAAGGTGACAGAAGTTGATTATGGAGCATAATTTTTGAACAGGAGCTTCAACTGTTTTGTGGCATATGAGAAATTCCCTAAGCCCCGGACCTGTCGATTTTGGTCAAAAATGAAAATTTCAAAAGTGCCCCAATTTCTGCTTTAAAGTTTAGGTACTATCCCAAAATGTATCACTAAGGTGACAGAAGTTGATTATGGAGCATCATTTTTGAACAGGAGCTTCAACCGTTTTGTGGCATATGAGAAATTCCCTAAGCCCCGGACCCGTTGATTTTGGTCAAAAATGAAAATTTCAAAAGTGCCCCAATTTCTGCTTTAAACTTTAGGTACTATCTCAAAATGTATCACTAAGGTGACAGAAGTTGATTATGGAGCATCATTTTTGAACAGGAGCTTCAACCGTTTTGTGGCATTTGAGAAATTCCCTAAGCCCCGAACCTGTCGATTTTGGTCAAAAATGAAAATTTCAAAAGTGCCCCAATTTCTGCTTTAAAGTTTAGGTACTTTCCCAAAATGTATCACTAAGGTGACAGAAGTTGATTTCAGAGCATAATTTTTGAACAGTAGCTTCAACCGTTTTGTGGCATATGAGAAATTCCCTAAGCCCCGGACCTGTCGATTTTGGTCAAAAATGAAAATTTCAAAAGTGCCCCAATTTCTGCTTTAAACTTTAGGTACTATCCCAAAATGTATCACTAAGGTGACAGAAGTTGATTATGGAGCATCATTTTTGAACAGGAGCTTCAACCGTTTTGTGGCATATGAGAAATTCCCTAAGCCCCGGACCTGTCGATTTTGGTCAAAAATGAAAATTTCAAAAGTGCCCCAATTTCTGCTTTAAACTTTAGGTAATATCCCAAAATGTATCACTAATGTGAAATAAGTTGATTTCGGAGCATAATTTTTGAACAGGAGCTTCAACTGTTTTGTGGCATATGAGAAATTCCCTAAGCCCCGGACCTGTCGATTTTGGTCAAAAATGAAAATTTCAAAAGTGCCCCAATTTCTGCTTTAAACTTTAGGTACTATCCCAAAATGTATCACTAAGGTGACAGAAGTTGATTTCAGAGCATAATTTTTGAACAGTAGCTTCAACCGTTTTGTGGCATATGAGAAATTCCCTAAGCCCCGGACCTGTCGATTTTGGTCAAAAATGAAAATTTCAAAAGTGCCCCAACTTCTGCTTTAAAGTATAGGAACTATCCCAAAATGTATCACTAAGGTGACAGAAGTTGATTTCGGAGCATAATTTTTGAACAGGAGCTTCAACCGTTTTGTGGCATATGAGAAATTCCCTAAGTCCTGGACCTGTCGATTTTGGTCAAAAATGAAAATTTCAAAAGTGCCCCAATTTCTGCTTTAAACTTTAGGTACTATCCCAAAATGTATCACTAAGGTGACAGAAGTTGATTATGGAGCATAATTTTTGAACAGGAGCTTCAACCGTTTTGTGGCATATGAGAAATTCCCTAAGCCCCGGACCTGTCGATTTTGGTCAAAAATGAAAATTTCAAAAGTGCCCCAATTTCTGCTTTAAAGTATAGGAACTATCCCAAAATGTATCACTAAGGTGACAGAAGTTGATTTCGGAGCATAATTTTTGAACAGGAGCTTCAACCGTTTTGTGGCATATGAGAAATTCCCTAAGCCCTGGACCTGTCGATTTTGGTCAAAAATGAAAATTTCAAAAGTGCCCCAATTTCTGCTTTAAACTTTAGGTACTATCCCAAAATGTATCACAAAGGTGACAGAAGTTGATTTCAGAGCATAATTTTTGAACAGTAGCTTCAACTGTTTTGTGGCATATGATAAATTCCCTAACACCCGGACCTGTCGATTTTGGTCAAAAATGAAAATTTCAAAAGTGCCCCAATTTCTGCTTTAAACTTTAGGTACTATTCCAAAATGTATCACTAAGGTGACAGAAGTTGATTATGGAGCATAATTTTTGAACAGGAGCTTCAACCGTTTTGTGGCATATGAGAAATTCCCTAAGCCCCGGACCTGTCGATTTTGGTCAAAAATGAAAATTTCAAAAGTGCCCCAATTTCTGCTTTAAAGTTTAGGTACTTTCCCAAAATGTATCACTAAGGTGACAGAAGTTGATTTCAGAGCATAATTTTTGAACAGTAGCTTCAACCGTTTTGTGGCATATGAGAAATTCCCTAAGCCCCGGACCTGTCGATTTTGGTCAAAAATGAAAATTTCAAAAGTGCCCCAATTTCTGCTTTAAACTTTAGGTACTATCCCAAAATGTATCACTAAGGTGACAGAAGTTGATTATGGAGCATAATTTTTGAACAGGAGCTTCAACCGTTTTGTGGCATATGAGAAATTCCCTAAGCCCCGAACCTGTCGATTTTGGTCAAAAATGAAAATTTCAAAAGTGCCCCAATTTCTGCTTTAAAGTTTAGGTACTTTCCCAAAATGTATCACTAAGGTGACAGAAGTTGATTTCAGAGCATAATTTTTGAACAGTAGCTTCAACCGTTTTGTGGCATATGAGAAATTCCCTAAGCCCCGGACCTGTCGATTTTGGTCAAAAATGAAAATTTCAAAAGTGCCCCAATTTCTGCTTTAAACTTTAGGTACTATCCCAAAATGTATCACTAAGGTGACAGAAGTTGATTATGGAGCATAATTTTTGAACAGGAGCTTCAACCGTTTTGTGGCATATGAGAAATTCCCTAAGCCCCGAACCTGTCGATTTTGGTCAAAAATGAAAATTTCAAAAGTGCCCCAATTTCTGCTTTAAAGTATAGGAACTATCCCAAAATGTATCACTAAGGTGACAGAAGTTGATTTCGGAGCATAATTTTTGAACAGGAGCTTCAACCGTTTTGTGGCATTTGAGAAATTCCCTAAGTCCTGGACCTGTCGATTTTGGTCAAAAATGAAAATTTCAAAAGTGCCCCAATTTCTGCTTTAAACTTTAGGTACTATCCCAAAATGTATCACTAAGGTGACAGAAGTTGATTATGGAGCATAATTTTTGAACAGGAGCTTCAACCGTTTTGTGGCATATGAGAAATTCCCTAAGCCCCGGACCTGTCGATTTTGGTCAAAAATGAAAATTTCAAAAGTGCCCCAATTTCTGCTTTAAAGTACAGGAACTATCCCAAAATGTATCACTAAGGTGACAGAAGTTGATTTCAGAGCATAATTTTTGAACAGTAGCTTCAACCGTTTTGTGGCATATGAGAAATTCCCTAAGCCCCGGACCTGTCGATTTTGGTCAAAAATGAAAATTTCAAAAGTGCCCCAATTTCTGCTTTAAAGTTTAGGTACTATCCCAAAATGTATCACTAAGGTGACAGAAGTTGATTTCAGAGCATAATTTTTGAACAGTAGCTTCAACCGTTTTGTGGCATATGAGAAATTCCCTAAGCCCCGGACCTGTCGATTTTGGTCAAAAATGAAAATTTCAAAAGTGCCCCAATTTCTGCTTTAAAGTACAGGAACTATCCCAAAATGTATCACTAAGGTGACAGAAGTTGATTTCGGAGCATAATTTTTGAACAGGAGCTTCAACCGTTTTGTGGCATATGAGAAATTCCCTAAGCCCCGGACCTGTCGATTTTGGTCAAAAATGAAAATTTCAAAAGTGCCCCAATTTCTGCTTTAAAGTTTAGGTACTATCCCAAAATGTATCACTAAGGTGACAGAAGTTGATTTCGGAGCATAATTTTTGAACAGGAGCTTCAACCGTTTTGTGGCATATGAGAAATTCCCTAAGCCCCGGACCTGTCGATTTTGGTCAAAAATGAAAATTTCAAAAGTGCCCCAATTTCTGCTTTAAAGTTTAGGTACTATCCCAAAATGTATCACTAAGGTGACAGAAGTTGATTATGGAGCATCATTTTTGAACAGGAGCTTCAACCTTTTTGTGGCATATGAGAAATTCCCTAAGACCCTGACCTGTCGATTTTGGTCAAAAATGAAAATTTCAAAAGTGCCCCAATTTCTGCTTTAAACTTTAGGTACTATCCCAAAATGTATCACTAAGGTGACAGAAGTTGATTTCGGAGCATAAATTTTGAACAGGAGCTTCAACTGTTTTGTGGCATATGAGAAATTCCCTAAGCCCCGGACCTGTCGATTTTGGTCAAAAATGAAAATTTCAAAAGTGCCCCAATTTCTGCTTTAAAGTTTAGGTACTATCCCAAAATGTATCACTAAGGTGACAGAAGTTGATTATGGAGCATAATTTTTGAACAGGAGCTTCAACTGTTTTGTGGCATATGAGAAATTCCCTAAGCCCCGGACCTGTCGATTTTGGTCAAAAATGAAAATTTCAAAAGTGCCCCAATTTCTGCTTTAAACTTTAGGTACTATCCCAAAATGTATCACTAAGGTGACAGAAGTTGATTTCGGAGCATAATTTTTGAACAGGAGCTTCAACTGTTTTGTGGCATATGAGAAATTCCCTAAGCCCCGGACCTGTCGATTTTGGTCAAAAATGAAAATTTCAAAAGTGCCCCAATTTCTGCTTTAAAGTTTAGGTACTATCCCAAAATGTATCACTAAGGTGACAGAAGTTGATTTCGGAGCATAATTTTTGAACAGGAGCTTCAACCGTTTTGTGGCATATGAGAAATTCCCTAAGCCCCGGACCTGTCGATTTTGGTCAAAAATGAAAATTTCAAAAGTGCCCCAATTTCTGCTTTAAAGTTTAGGTACTATCCCAAAATGTATCACTAAGGTGACAGAAGTTGATTATGGAGCATCATTTTTGAACAGGAGCTTCAACCGTTTTGTGGCATATGAGAAATTCCCTAAGACCCTGACCTGTCGATTTTGGTCAAAAATGAAAATTTCAAAAGTGCCCCAATTTCTGCTTTAAACTTTAGGTAATATCCCAAAATGTATCACTAAGGTGACAGAAGTTGATTTCGGAGCATAAATTTTGAACAGGAGCTTCAACTGTTTTGTGGCATATGAGAAATTCCCTAAGCCCCGGACCTGTCGATTTTGGTCAAAAATGAAAATTTCAAAAGTGCCCCAATTTCTGCTTTAAACTTTAGGAACTATCCCAAAATGTATCACTAAGGTGACAGAAGTTGATTTCAGAGCATAATTTTTGAACAGTAGCTTCAACTGTTTTGTGGCATATGATAAATTCCCTAAGCCCCGGACCTGTCGATTTTGGTCAAAAATTAAAATTTCAAAAGTGCCCCAATTTCTGCTTTAAAGTTTAGGTACTATCCCCAAATGTATCACTAAGGTGACAGAAGTTGATTATGGAGCATCATTTTTGAACAGGAGCTTCAACCGTTTTGTGGCATATGAGAAATTCCCTAAGCCCCGGACCTGTCGATTTTGGTCAAAAATGAAAATTTCAAAAGTGCCCCAATTTCTGCTTTAAACTTTAGGTACTATCCCAAAATGTATCACTAAGGTGACAGAAGTTGATTTCGGAGCATAATTTTTGAACAGTAGCTTCAACCGTTTTGTGGCATATGAGAAATTCCCTAAGCCCCGAACCTGTCGATTTTGGTCAAAAATTGAAATTTCAAAAGTGCCCCAATTTCTGCTTTAAAGTTTAGGTACTATCCCAAAATGTATCACTAAGGTGACAGAAGTTGATTTCAGAGCATAATTTTTGAACAGTAGCTTCAACCGTTTTGTGGCATATGAGAAATTCTCTAAGCCCCGGACCTGTCGATTTTGGTCAAAAATGAAAATTTCAAAAGTGCCCCAATTTCTGCTTTAAACTTTAGGTACTATCCCAAAATGTATCACTAAGGTGACAGAAGTTGATTTCAGAGCATAATTTTTGAACAGTAGCTTTAACCGTTTTGTGGCATATGAGAAATTCCCTAAGCCCCGGACTTGTCGATTTTGGTCAAAAATTGAAATTTCAAAAGTGCCCCAATTTCTGATTTAAACTTTAGGTACTATCCCAAAATGTATCACTAAGGTGACAGAAGTTGATTTCAGAGCATAATTATTGAACAGTAGCTTCAACCGTTTTGTGGCATATGAGAAATTCCCTAAGCCCCGGACCTGTCGATTTTGGTCAAAAATGAAAATTTCAAAAGTGCCCCAATTTCTGCTTTAAAGTTTAGGTACTATCCCAAAATGTATCACTAAGGTGACAGAAGTTGATTTCAGAGCATAATCTTTGAACAGTAGCTTCAACTGTTTTGTGGCATATGATAAATTCCCTAAGCCCCGGACCTGTCGATTTTGGTCAAAAATGAAAATTTCAAAAGTGCCCCAATTTCTGCTTTAAAGTTTAGGTACTTTCCCAAAATGTATCACTAAGGTGACAGAAGTTGATTTCAGAGCATAATTTTTGAACAGTAGCTTCAACCGTTTTGTGGCATATGAGAAATTCCCTAAGCCCCGGACCTGTCGATTTTGGTCAAAAATGAAAATTTCAAAAGTGCCCCAATTTCTGCTTTAAAGTTTAGGTACTATCCCAAAATGTATCACTAAGGTGACAGAAGTTGATTTCAGAGCATAATTTTTGAACAGGAGCTTCAACTGTTTTGTGGCATATGAGAAATTCCCTAAGCCCCGGACCTGTCGATTTTGGTCAAAAAAGAAAATTTCAAAAGTGCCCCAATTTCTGCTTTAAAGTTTAGGTACTATCCCAAAATGTATCACTAAGGTGACAGAAGTTGATTTCAGAGCATAATTATTGAACAGTAGCTTCAACCGTTTTGTGGCATATGAGAAATTCCCTAAGCCCCGGACCTGTCGATTTTGGTCAAAAATGAAAATTTCAAAAGTGCCCCAATTTCTGCTTTAAAGTTTAGGTACTATCCAAAAATGTATCACTAAGGTGACAGAAGTTGATTTCAGAGCATAATTTTTGAACAGTAGCTTCAACCGTTTTGTGGCATATGAGAAATTCCCTAAGCCCCGGACCTGTCGATTTTGGTCAAAAATGAAAATTTCAAAAGTGCCCCAATTTCTGCTTTAAAGTATAGGAACTATCCCAAAATGTATCACTAAGGTGACAGAAGTTGATTTCGGAGCATAATTTTTGAACAGGAGCTTCAACCGTTTTGTGGCATATGAGAAATCCCCAAAGCCCCGGACCTGTCGATTTTGGTCAAAAATGAAAATTTCAAAAGTGCCCCAATTTCTGCTTTAAACTTTAGGTACTATCCCAAAATGTATCACTAAGGTGACAGAAGTTGATTTCGGAGCATAATTTTTGAACAGGAGCTTCAACTGTTTTGTGGCATATGAGAAATTCCCTAAGCCCCGGACCTGTCGATTTTGGTCAAAAATGAAAATTTCAAAAGTGCCCCAATTTCTGCTTTAAACTTTAGGTACTATCCCAAAATGTATCACTAAGGTGACAGAAGTTGATTATGGAGCATCATTTTTGAACAGGAGCTTCAACCGTTTTGTGGCATATGAGAAATTCCCTAAGCCCCGAACCTGTCGATTTTGGTCAAAAATGAAAATTTCAAAAGTGCCCCAATTTCTGCTTTAAAGTTTAGGTACTTTCCCAAAATGTATCACTAAGGTGACAGAAGTTGATTTCAGAGCATAATTTTTGAACAGTAGCTTCAACCGTTTTGTGGCATATGAGAAATTCCCTAAGCCCCGGACCTGTCGATTTTGGTCAAAAATGAAAATTTCAAAAGTGCCCCAATTTCTGCTTTAAACTTTAGGTACTATCCCAAAATGTATCACTAAGGTGACAGAAGTTGATTATGGAGCATCATTTTTGAACAGGAGCTTCAACCGTTTTGTGGCATATGAGAAATTCCCTAAGCCCCGGACCTGTCGATTTTGGTCAAAAATGAAAATTTCAAAAGTGCCCCAATTTCTGCTTTAAACTTTAGGTAATATCCCAAAATGTATCACTAAGGTGACAGAAGTTGATTTCGGAGCATAATTTTTGAACAGGAGCTTCAACTGTTTTGTGGCATATGAGAAATTCCCTAAGCCCCGGACCTGTCGATTTTGGTCAAAAATGAAAATTTCAAAAGTGCCCCAATTTCTGCTTTAAACTTTAGGTACTATCCCAAAATGTATCACAAAGGTGACAGAAGTTGATTTCAGAGCATAATTTTTGAACAGTAGCTTCAACTGTTTTGTGGCATATGATAAATTCCCTAACACCCGGACCTGTCAATTTTGGTCAAAAATGAAAATTTCAAAAGTGCCCCAATTTCTGCTTTAAACTTTAGGTAATATCCCAAAATGTATCACTAAGGTGACAGAAGTTGATTTCGGAGCATAATTTTTGAACAGGAGCTTCAACTGTTTTGTGGCATATGAGAAATTCCCTAAGCCCCGGACCTGTCGATTTTGGTCAAAAATTAAAATTTCAAAAGTGCCCCAATTTCTGCTTTAAAGTTTAGGTACTATCCCCAAATGTATCACTAAGGTGACAGAAGTTGATTATGGAGCATCATTTTTGAACAGGAGCTTCAACCGTTTTGTGGCATATGAGAAATTCCCTAAGCCCCGGACCTGTCGATTTTGGTCAAAAATGAAAATTTCAAAAGTGCCCCAATTTCTGCTTTAAACTTTAGGTACTATCCCAAAATGTATCACTAAGGTGACAGAAGTTGATTTCGGAGCATAATTTTTGAACAGTAGCTTCAACCGTTTTGTGGCATATGAGAAATTCCCTAAGCCCCGAACCTGTCGATTTTGGTCAAAAATTGAAATTTCAAAAGTGCCCCAATTTCTGCTTTAAAGTTTAGGTACTATCCCAAAATGTATCACTAAGGTGACAGAAGTTGATTTCAGAGCATAATTTTTGAACAGTAGCTTCAACCGTTTTGTGGCATATGAGAAATTCTCTAAGCCCCGGACCTGTCGATTTTGGTCAAAAATGAAAATTTCAAAAGTGCCCCAATTTCTGCTTTAAACTTTAGGTACTATCCCAAAATGTATCACTAAGGTGACAGAAGTTGATTTCAGAGCATAATTTTTGAACAGTAGCTTTAACCGTTTTGTGGCATATGAGAAATTCCCTAAGCCCCGGACTTGTCGATTTTGGTCAAAAATTGAAATTTCAAAAGTGCCCCAATTTCTGATTTAAACTTTAGGTACTATCCCAAAATGTATCACTAAGGTGACAGAAGTTGATTTCAGAGCATAATTATTGAACAGTAGCTTCAACCGTTTTGTGGCATATGAGAAATTCCCTAAGCCCCGGACCTGTCGATTTTGGTCAAAAATGAAAATTTCAAAAGTGCCCCAATTTCTGCTTTAAAGTTTAGGTACTATCCCAAAATGTATCACTAAGGTGACAGAAGTTGATTTCAGAGCATAATTTTTGAACAGTAGCTTCAACTGTTTTGTGGCATATGAGAAATTCCCTAAGCCCCGGACCTGTCGATTTTGGTCAAAAATGAAAATTTCAAAAGTGCCCCAATTTCTGCTTTAAAGTTTAGGTACTTTCCCAAAATGTATCACTAAGGTGACAGAAGTTGATTTCAGAGCATAATTTTTGAACAGTAGCTTCAACCGTTTTGTGGCATATGAGAAATTCCCTAAGCCCCGGACCTGTCGATTTTGGTCAAAAATGAAAATTTCAAAAGTGCCCCAATTTCTGCTTTAAAGTTTAGGTACTATCCCAAAATGTATCACTAAGGTGACAGAAGTTGATTTCAGAGCATAATTTTTGAACAGGAGCTTCAACTGTTTTGTGGCATATGAGAAATTCCCTAAGCCCCGGACCTGTCGATTTTGGTCAAAAAAGAAAATTTCAAAAGTGCCCCAATTTCTGCTTTAAAGTTTAGGTACTATCCCAAAATGTATCACTAAGGTGACAGAAGTTGATTTCAGAGCATAATTATTGAACAGTAGCTTCAACCGTTTTGTGGCATATGAGAAATTCCCTAAGCCCCGGACCTGTCGATTTTGGTCAAAAATGAAAATTTCAAAAGTGCCCCAATTTCTGCTTTAAAGTTTAGGTACTATCCAAAAATGTATCACTAAGGTGACAGAAGTTGATTTCAGAGCATAATTTTTGAACAGTAGCTTCAACCGTTTTGTGGCATATGAGAAATTCCCTAAGCCCCGGACCTGTCGATTTTGGTCAAAAATGAAAATTTCAAAAGTGCCCCAATTTCTGCTTTAAAGTATAGGAACTATCCCAAAATGTATCACTAAGGTGACAGAAGTTGATTTCGGAGCATAATTTTTGAACAGGAGCTTCAACCGTTTTGTGGCATATGAGAAATCCCCAAAGCCCCGGACCTGTCGATTTTGGTCAAAAATGAAAATTTCAAAAGTGCCCCAATTTCTGCTTTAAACTTTAGGTACTATCCCAAAATGTATCACTAAGGTGACAGAAGTTGATTTCGGAGCATAATTTTTGAACAGGAGCTTCAACTGTTTTGTGGCATATGAGAAATTCCCTAAGCCCCGGACCTGTCGATTTTGGTCAAAAATGAAAATTTCAAAAGTGCCCCAATTTCTGCTTTAAACTTTAGGTACTATCCCAAAATGTATCACTAAGGTGACAGAAGTTGATTATGGAGCATCATTTTTGAACAGGAGCTTCAACCGTTTTGTGGCATATGAGAAATTCCCTAAGCCCCGAACCTGTCGATTTTGGTCAAAAATGAAAATTTCAAAAGTGCCCCAATTTCTGCTTTAAAGTTTAGGTACTTTCCCAAAATGTATCACTAAGGTGACAGAAGTTGATTTCAGAGCATAATTTTTGAACAGTAGCTTCAACCGTTTTGTGGCATATGAGAAATTCCCTAAGCCCCGGACCTGTCGATTTTGGTCAAAAATGAAAATTTCAAAAGTGCCCCAATTTCTGCTTTAAACTTTAGGTACTATCCCAAAATGTATCACTAAGGTGACAGAAGTTGATTATGGAGCATCATTTTTGAACAGGAGCTTCAACCGTTTTGTGGCATATGAGAAATTCCCTAAGCCCCGGACCTGTCGATTTTGGTCAAAAATGAAAATTTCAAAAGTGCCCCAATTTCTGCTTTAAACTTTAGGTAATATCCCAAAATGTATCACTAAGGTGACAGAAGTTGATTTCGGAGCATAATTTTTGAACAGGAGCTTCAACTGTTTTGTGGCATATGAGAAATTCCCTAAGCCCCGGACCTGTCGATTTTGGTCAAAAATGAAAATTTCAAAAGTGCCCCAATTTCTGCTTTAAACTTTAGGTACTATCCCAAAATGTATCACAAAGGTGACAGAAGTTGATTTCAGAGCATAATTTTTGAACAGTAGCTTCAACTGTTTTGTGGCATATGATAAATTCCCTAACACCCGGACCTGTCAATTTTGGTCAAAAATGAAAATTTCAAAAGTGCCCCAATTTCTGCTTTAAACTTTAGGTACTATCCCAAAATGTATCACTAAGGTGACAGAAGTTGATTATGGAGCATAATTTTTGAACAGGAGCTTCAACCGTTTTGTGGCATATGAGAAATTCCCTAAGCCCCGGACCTGTCGATTTTGGTCAAAAATGAAAATTTCAAAAGTGCCCCAATTTCTGCTTTAAAGTTTAGGTACTTTCCCAAAATGTATCACTAAGGTGACAGAAGTTGATTTCAGAGCATAATTTTTGAACAGTAGCTTCAACCATTTTGTGGCATATGAGAAATTCCCTAAGCCCCGGACCTGTCGATTTTGGTCAAAAATGAAAATTTCAAAAGTGCCCCAATTTCTGCTTTAAACTTTAGGTACTATCCCAAAATGTATCACTAAGGTGACAGAAGTTGATTATGGAGCATAATTTTTGAACAGGAGCTTCAACCGTTTTGTGGCATATGAGAAATTCCCTAAGCCCCGAACCTGTCGATTTTGGTCAAAAATGAAAATTTCAAAAGTGCCCCAATTTCTGCTTTAAAGTTTAGGTACTTTCCCAAAATGTATCACTAAGGTGACAGAAGTTGATTTCAGAGCATAATTTTTGAACAGTAGCTTCAACCGTTTTGTGGCATATGAGAAATTCCCTAAGCCCCGGACCTGTCAATTTTGGTCAAAAATGAAAATTTCAAAAGTGCCCCAATTTCTGCTTTAAACTTTAGGTACTATCCCAAAATGTATCACTAAGGTGACAGAAGTTGATTATGGAGCATAATTTTTGAACAGGAGCTTCAACCGTTTTGTGGCATATGAGAAATTCCCTAAGCCCCGAACCTGTCGATTTTGGTCAAAAATGAAAATTTCAAAAGTGCCCCAATTTCTGCTTTAAAGTATAGGAACTATCCCAAAATGTATCACTAAGGTGACAGAAGTTGATTTCGGAGCATAATTTTTGAACAGGAGCTTCAACCGTTTTGTGGCATATGAGAAATTCCCTAAGTCCTGGACCTGTCGATTTTGGTCAAAAATGAAAATTTCAAAAGTGCCCCAATTTCTGCTTTAAACTTTAGGTACTATCCCAAAATGTATCACTAAGGTGACAGAAGTTGATTATGGAGCATAATTTTTGAACAGGAGCTTCAACCGTTTTGTGGCATATGAGAAATTCCCTAAGCCCCGGACCTGTCGATTTTGGTCAAAAATGAAAATTTCAAAAGTGTCCCAATTTCTGCTTTAAAGTACAGGAACTATCCCAAAATGTATCACTAAGGTGACAGAAGTTGATTTCAGAGCATAATTTTTGAACAGTAGCTTCAACCGTTTTGTGGCATATGAGAAATTCCCTAAGCCCCGGACCTGTCGATTTTGGTCAAAAATGAAAATTTCAAAAGTGCCCCAATTTCTGCTTTAAAGTTTAGGTACTATCCCAAAATGTATCACTAAGGTGACAGAAGTTGATTTCAGAGCATAATTTTTGAACAGTAGCTTCAACCGTTTTGTGGCATATGAGAAATTCCCTAAGCCCCGGACCTGTCGATATTGGTCAAAAATGAAAATTTCAAAAGTGCCCCAATTTCTGCTTTAAAGTACAGGAACTATCCCAAAATGTATCACTAAGGTGACAGAAGTTGATTTCGGAGCATAATTTTTGAACAGGAGCTTCAACCGTTTTGTGGCATATGAGAAATTCCCTAAGCCCCGGACCTGTCGATTTTGGTCAAAAATGAAAATTTCAAAAGTGCCCCAATTTCTGCTTTAAAGTTTAGGTACTATCCCAAAATGTATCACTAAGGTGACAGAAGTTGATTATGGAGCATCATTTTTGAACAGGAGCTTCAACCGTTTTGTGGCATATGAGAAATTCCCTAAGCCCCGGACCTGTCGATTTTGGTCAAAAATGAAAATTTCAAAAGTGCCCCAATTTCTGCTTTAAAGTTTAGGTACTATCCCAAAATGTATCACTAAGGTGACAGAAGTTGATTATGGAGCATCATTTTTGAACAGGAGCTTCAACCGTTTTGTGGCATATGAGAAATTCCCTAAGCCCCGGACCTGTCGATTTTGGTCAAAAATAAAAATTTCAAAAGTGCCCCAATTTCTGCTTTAAAGTTTAGGTACTTTCCCAAAATGTATCACTAAGGTGACAGAAGTTCATTTCAGAGCATAATTTTTGAACAGTAGCTTAAACCGTTTTGTGGCATATGAGAAATTCCCTAAGCCCCGGACCTGTCGATTTTGGTCAAAAATGAAAATTTCAAAAGTGCCCCAATTTCTGCTTTAAACTTTAGGTACTATCCCAAAATGTATCACTAAGGTGACAGAAGTTGATTATGGAGCATAATTTTTGAACAGGAGCTTCAACCGTTTTGTGGCATATGAGAAATTCCCTAAGCCCCGGACCTGTCGATTTTGGTCAAAAATGAAAATTTCAAAAGTGCCCCAATTTCTGCTTTAAAGTATAGGAACTATCCCAAAATGTATCACTAAGGTGACAGAAGTTGATTTCGGAGCATAATTTTTGAACAGGAGCTTCAACCGTTTTGTGGCATATGAGAAATTCCCTAAGTCCTGGACCTGTCGATTTTGGTCAAAAATGAAAATTTCAAAAGAGCCCCAATTTCTGCTTTAAACTTTAGGTACTATCCCAAAATGTATCACTAAGGTGACAGAAGTTGATTATGGAGCATCATTTTTGAACAGGAGCTTCAACCGTTTTGTGGCATATGAGAAATTCCCTAAGCCCCGGACCTGTCGATTTTGGTCAAAAATGAAAATTTCAAAAGTGCCCCAACTTCTGCTTTAAAGTATAGGAACTATCCCAAAATGTATCACTAAGGTGACAGAAGTTGATTTCGGAGCATAATTTTTGAACAGGAGCTTCAACCGTTTTGTGGCATATGAGAAATTCCCTAAGTCCTGGACCTGTCGATTTTGGTCAAAAATGAAAATTTCAAAAGTGCCCCAATTTCTGCTTTAAACTTTAGGTAATATCCCAAAATGTATCACTAAGGTGACAGAAGTTGATTTCGGAGCATAATTTTTGAACAGGAGCTTCAACTGTTTTGTGGCATATGAGAAATTCCCTAAGCCCCGGACCTGTCGATTTTGGTCAAAAATGAAAATTTCAAAAGTGCCCCAATTTCTGCTTTAAACTTTAGGTACTATCCCAAAATGTATCACTAAGGTGACAGAAGTTGATTTCAGAGCATAATTTTTGAACAGTAGCTTCAACCGTTTTGTGGCATATGAGAAATTCCCTAAGCCCCGGACCTGTCGATTTTGGTCAAAAATGAAAATTTCAAAAGTGCCCCAACTTCTGCTTTAAAGTATAGGAACTATCCCAAAATGTATCACTAAGGTGACAGAAGTTGATTTCGGAGCATAATTTTTGAACAGGAGCTTCAACCGTTTTGTGGCATATGAGAAATTCCCTAAGTCCTGGACC
This sequence comes from Pseudophryne corroboree, assembly GCF_028390025.1. NCBI lineage: Eukaryota > Metazoa > Chordata > Amphibia > Anura > Myobatrachidae > Pseudophryne > Pseudophryne corroboree. The sequence goes on from NW_026970174.1 coordinate 403,537, forward strand.
TGTCGATTTTGGTCAAAAATGAAAATTTCAAAAGTGCCCCAATTTCTGCTTTAAACTTTAGGTACTATCCCAAAATGTATCACTAAGGTGACAGAAGTTGATTTTAGAGCATAATTTTTGAACAGGAGCTTCAACCGTTTTGTGGCATATGAGAAATTCCCTAAGCCCCGGACCTGTCGATTTTGGTCAAAAATGAAAATTTCGAAAGTGCCCCAATTTCTGCTTTAAAGCATAGGAACTATCCCAAAATGTATCACTAAGGTGACAGAAGTTGATTTCGGAGCATAATTTTTGAACAGGAGCTTCAACCGTTTTGTGGCATATGAGAAATTCCCTAAGCCCCGGACCTGTCGATTTTGGTCAAAAATGAAAATTTCAAAAGTGCCCCAATTTCTGCTTTAAACTTTAGGTACTATCCCAAAATGTATCACAAAGGTGACAGAAGTTGATTTCAGAGCATAATTTTTGAACAGTAGCTTCAACTGTTTTGTGGCATATGATAAATTCCCTAACACCCGGACCTGTCGATTTTGGTCAAAAATGAAAATTTCAAAAGTGCCCCAATTTCTGCTTTAAACTTTAGGTACTATCCCAAAATGTATCACTAAGGTGACAGAAGTTGATTATGGAGCATAATTTTTGAACAGGAGCTTCAACCGTTTTGTGGCATATGAGAAATTCCCTAAGCCCCGGACCTGTCGATTTTGGTCAAAAATGAAAATTTCAAAAGTGCCCCAATTTCTGCTTTAAAGTTTAGGTACTTTCCCAAAATGTATCACTAAGGTGACAGAAGTTGATTTCAGAGCATAATTTTTGAACAGTAGCTTCAACCGTTTTGTGGCATATGAGAAATTCCCTAAGCCCCGGACCTGTCGATTTTGGTCAAAAATGAAAATTTCAAAAGTGCCCCAATTTCTGCTTTAAACTTTAGGTACTATCCCAAAATGTATCACTAAGGTGACAGAAGTTGATTATGGAGCATAATTTTTGAACAGGAGCTTCAACCGTTTTGTGGCATATGAGAAATTCCCTAAGCCCCGAACCTGTCGATTTTGGTCAAAAATGAAAATTTCAAAAGTGCCCCAATTTCTGCTTTAAAGTTTAGGTACTTTCCCAAAATGTATCACTAAGGTGACAGAAGTTGATTTCAGAGCATAATTTTTGAACAGTAGCTTCAACCGTTTTGTGGCATATGAGAAATTCCCTAAGCCCCGGACCTGTCGATTTTGGTCAAAAATGAAAATTTCAAAAGTGCCCCAATTTCTGCTTTAAACTTTAGGTACTATCCCAAAATGTATCACTAAGGTGACAGAAGTTGATTATGGAGCATAATTTTTGAACAGGAGCTTCAACCGTTTTGTGGCATATGAGAAATTCCCTAAGCCCCGAACCTGTCGATTTTGGTCAAAAATGAAAATTTCAAAAGTGCCCCAATTTCTGCTTTAAAGTATAGGAACTATCCCAAAATGTATCACTAAGGTGACAGAAGTTGATTTCGGAGCATAATTTTTGAACAGGAGCTTCAACCGTTTTGTGGCATATGAGAAATTCCCTAAGTCCTGGACCTGTCGATTTTGGTCAAAAATGAAAATTTCAAAAGTGCCCCAATTTCTGCTTTAAACTTTAGGTACTATCCCAAAATGTATCACTAAGGTGACAGAAGTTGATTATGGAGCATAATTTTTGAACAGGAGCTTCAACCGTTTTGTGGCATATGAGAAATTCCCTAAGCCCCGGACCTGTCGATTTTGGTCAAAAATGAAAATTTCAAAAGTGTCCCAATTTCTGCTTTAAAGTACAGGAACTATCCCAAAATGTATCACTAAGGTGACAGAAGTTGATTTCAGAGCATAATTTTTGAACAGTAGCTTCAACCGTTTTGTGGCATATGAGAAATTCCCTAAGCCCCGGACCTGTCGATTTTGGTCAAAAATGAAAATTTCAAAAGTGCCCCAATTTCTGCTTTAAAGTTTAGGTACTATCCCAAAATGTATCACTAAGGTGACAGAAGTTGATTTCAGAGCATAATTTTTGAACAGTAGCTTCAACCGTTTTGTGGCATATGAGAAATTCCCTAAGCCCCGGACCTGTCGATTTTGGTCAAAAATGAAAATTTCAAAAGTGCCCCAATTTCTGCTTTAAAGTTTAGGTACTATCCCAAAATGTATCACTAAGGTGACAGAAGTTGATTATGGAGCATCATTTTTGAACAGGAGCTTCAACCGTTTTGTGGCATATGAGAAATTCCCTAAGCCCCGAACCTGTCGATTTTGGTCAAAAATGAAAATTTCAAAAGTGCCCCAATTTCTGCTTTAAAGTTTAGGTACTATCCCAAAATGTATCACTAAGGTGACAGAAGTTGATTATGGAGCATCATTTTTGAACAGGAGCTTCAACCGTTTTGTGGCATATGAGAAATTCCCTAAGCCCCGGACCTGTTGATTTTGGTCAAAAATGAAAATTTCAAAAGTGCCCCAATTTCTGCTTTAAAGTTTAGGTACTTTCCCAAAATGTATCACTAAGGTGACAGAAGTTGATTTCGGAGCATAATTTTTGAACAGTAGCTTCAACCGTTTTGTGGCATATGAGAAATTCCCTAAGCCCCGGACCTGTCGATTTTGGTCAAAAATAAAAATTTCAAAAGTGCCCCAATTTCTGCTTTAAACTTTAGGTACTATCCCAAAATGTATCACTAAGGTGACAGAAGTTGATTATGGAGCATCATTTTTGAACAGGAGCTTCAACCGTTTTGTGGCATATGAGAAATTCCCTAAGCCCCGAACCTGTCGATTTTGGTCAAAAATGAAAATTTCAAAAGTGCCCCAATTTCTGCTTTAAAGTTTAGGTACTTTCCCAAAATGTATCACTAAGGTGACAGAAGTTCATTTCAGAGCATAATTTTTGAACAGTAGCTTAAACCGTTTTGTGGCATATGAGAAATTCCCTAAGCCCCGGACCTGTCGATTTTGGTCAAAAATGAAAATTTCAAAAGTGCCCCAATTTCTGCTTTAAACTTTAGGTACTATCCCAAAATGTATCACTAAGGTGACAGAAGTTGATTATGGAGCATAATTTTTGAACAGGAGCTTCAACCGTTTTGTGGCATATGAGAAATTCCCTAAGCCCCGGACCTGTCGATTTTGGTCAAAAATGAAAATTTCAAAAGTGCCCCAATTTCTGCTTTAAAGTATAGGAACTATCCCAAAATGTATCACTAAGGTGACAGAAGTTGATTTCGGAGCATAATTTTTGAACAGGAGCTTCAACCGTTTTGTGGCATATGAGAAATTCCCTAAGTCCTGGACCTGTCGATTTTGGTCAAAAATGAAAATTTCAAAAGTGCCCCAATTTCTGCTTTAAACTTTAGGTACTATCCCAAAATGTATCACTAAGGTGACAGAAGTTGATTATGGAGCATCATTTTTGAACAGGAGCTTCAACCGTTTTGTGGCATATGAGAAATTCCCTAAGCCCCGGACCTGTCGATTTTGGTCAAAAATGAAAATTTCAAAAGTGCCCCAACTTCTGCTTTAAAGTATAGGAACTATCCCAAAATGTATCACTAAGGTGACAGAAGTTGATTTCGGAGCATAATTTTTGAACAGGAGCTTCAACCGTTTTGTGGCATATGAGAAATTCCCTAAGTCCTGGACCTGTCGATTTTGGTCAAAAATGAAAATTTCAAAAGTGCCCCAATTTCTGCTTTAAACTTTAGGTACTATCCCAAAATGTATCACTAAGGTGACAGAAGTTGATTATGGAGCATAATTTTTGAACAGGAGCTTCAACCGTTTTGTGGCATATGAGAAATTCCCTAAGCCCCGGACCTGTCGATTTTGGTCAAAAATGAAAATTTCAAAAGTGCCCCAATTTCTGCTTTAAAGTATAGGAACTATCCCAAAATGTATCACTAAGGTGACAGAAGTTGATTTCGGAGCATAATTTTTGAACAGGAGCTTCAACCGTTTTGTGGCATATGAGAAATTCCCTAAGCCCTGGACCTGTCGATTTTGGTCAAAAATGAAAATTTCAAAAGTGCCCCAATTTCTGCTTTAAACTTTAGGTACTATCCCAAAATGTATCACAAAGGTGACAGAAGTTGATTTCAGAGCATAATTTTTGAACAGTAGCTTCAACTGTTTTGTGGCATATGATAAATTCCCTAACACCCGGACCTGTCGATTTTGGTCAAAAATGAAAATTTCAAAAGTGCCCCAATTTCTGCTTTAAACTTTAGGTACTATCCCAAAATGTATCACTAAGGTGACAGAAGTTGATTATGGAGCATAATTTTTGAACAGGAGCTTCAACCGTTTTGTGGCATATGAGAAATTCCCTAAGCCCCGGACCTGTCGATTTTGGTCAAAAATGAAAATTTCAAAAGTGCCCCAATTTCTGCTTTAAAGTTTAGGTACTTTCCCAAAATGTATCACTAAGGTGACAGAAGTTGATTTCAGAGCATAATTTTTGAACAGTAGCTTCAACCGTTTTGTGGCATATGAGAAATTCCCTAAGCCCCGGACCTGTCGATTTTGGTCAAAAATGAAAATTTCAAAAGTGCCCCAATTTCTGCTTTAAACTTTAGGTACTATCCCAAAATGTATCACTAAGGTGACAGAAGTTGATTATGGAGCATAATTTTTGAACAGGAGCTTCAACCGTTTTGTGGCATATGAGAAATTCCCTAAGCCCCGAACCTGTCGATTTTGGTCAAAAATGAAAATTTCAAAAGTGCCCCAATTTCTGCTTTAAAGTATAGGAACTATCCCAAAATGTATCACTAAGGTGACAGAAGTTGATTTCGGAGCATAATTTTTGAACAGGAGCTTCAACCGTTTTGTGGCATATGAGAAATTCCCTAAGTCCTGGACCTGTCGATTTTGGTCAAAAATGAAAATTTCAAAAGTGCCCCAATTTCTTCTTTAAACTTTAGGTACTATCCCAAAATGTATCACTAAGGTGACAGAAGTTGATTATGGAGCATAATTTTTGAACAGGAGCTTCAACCGTTTTGTGGCATATGAGAAATTCCCTAAGCCCCGGACCTGTCGATATTGGTCAAAAATGAAAATTTCAAAAGTGCCCCAATTTCTGCTTTAAAGTACAGGAACTATCCCAAAATGTATCACTAAGGTGACAGAAGTTGATTTCAGAGCATAATTTTTGAACAGTAGCTTCAACCGTTTTGTGGCATATGAGAAATTCCCTAAGCCCCGGACCTGTCGATTTTGGTCAAAAATGAAAATTTCAAAAGTGCCCCAATTTCTGCTTTAAACTTTAGGTACTTTCCCAAAATGTATCACTAAGGTGACAGAAGTTGATTTCAGAGCATAATTTTTGAACAGTAGCTTCAACCGTTTTGTGGCATATGAGAAATTCCCCAAAGCCCCGGACCTGTTGATTTTGGTCAAAAATGAAAATTTCAAAAGTGCCCCAATTTCTGCTTTAAACTTTAGGTACTTTCCCAAAATGTATCACTAAGGTGACAGAAGTTGATTTCGGAGCATAATTTTGAACAGGAGCTTCAACTGTTTTGTGGCATATTAGAAATTCCCTAAGCCCCGGACCTGTCGATTTTGGTCAAAAATGAAAATTTCAAAAGTGCCCCAATTTCTGCTTTAAACTTTAGGTACTATCCCAAAATGTATCACTAAGGTGACAGAAGTTGATTTCGGAGCATAATTTTTGAACAGTAGCTTCAACCGTTTTGTGGCATATGAGAAATTCCCTAAGCCCCGGACCTGTCGATTTTGGTCAAAAATGAAAATTTCAAAAGTGCCCCAATTTCTGCTTTAAAGTTTAGGTACTATCCCAAAATGTATCACTAAGGTGACAGAAGTTGATTATGGAGCATCATTTTTGAACAGGAGCTTCAACCGTTTTGTGGCATATGAGAAATTCCCTAAGCCCCGGACCTGTCGATTTTGGTTAAAATTGAAAATTTCAAAAGTGCCCCAATTTCTGCTTTAAAGTTTAGGTACTTTCCCAAAATGTATCACTAAGGTGACAGAAGTTGATTTCGGAGCATAATTTTTGAACAGTAGCTTCAACCGTTTTGTGGCATATGAGAAATTCCCTAAGCCCCGGACCTGTCGATTTTGGTTAAAATTGAAAATTTCAAAAGTGCCCCAATTTCTGCTTTAAAGTTTAGGTACTATCCCAAAATGTATCACTAAGGTGACAGAAGTTGATTTCAGAGCATAATTTTTGAACAGTAGCTTCAACTGTTTTGTGGCATATGATAAATTCCCTAAGCCCCGGACCTGTCGATTTTGGTCAAAAATGAAAATTTCAAAAGTGCCCCAATTTCTGCTTTAAAGTATAGGAACTATCCCAAAATGTATCACTAAGGTGACAGAAGTTGATTTCGGAGCATAATTTTTGAACAGGAGCTTCAACCGTTTTGTGTCATATGAGAAATCCCCAAAGCCCCGGACCTGTCGATTTTGGTCAAAATGAAAATTTCAAAAGTGCCCCAATTTCTGCTTTAAACTTTAGGTACTATCCCAAAATGTATCACTAAGGTGACAGAAGTTGATTTCGGAGCATAATTTTTGAACAGGAGCTTCAACTGTTTTGTGGCATATGAGAAATTCCCTAAGCCCCGGACCTGTCGATTTTGGTCAAAAATGAAAATTTCAAAAGTGCCCCAATTTCTGCTTTAAACTTTAGGTACTATCCCAAAATGTATCACTAAGGTGACAGAAGTTGATTTCGGAGCATAATTTTTGAACAGGAGCTTCAACCGTTTTGTGGCATATGAGAAATTCCCTAAGCCCCGGACCTGTCGATTTTGGTCAAAAATGAAAATTTCAAAAGTGCCCCAATTTCTGCTTTAAAGTTTAGGTACTATCCCAAAATGTATCACTAAGGTGACAGAAGTTGATTATGGAGCATCATTTTTGAACAGGAGCTTCAACCGTTTTGTGGCATAAGAGAAATTCCCTAAGCCCCGGACCTGTCGATTTTGGTCAAAAATGAAAATTTCAACAGTGCCCCAATTTCTGCTTTAAAGTTTAGGTACTATCCCAAAATGTATCACTAAGGTGACAGAAGTTGATTATGGAGCATCATTTTTGAACAGGAGCTTCAACCGTTTTGTGGCATATGAGAAATTCCCTAAGCCCCGGACCTGTTGATTTTGGTCAAAAATGAAAATTTCAAAAGTGCCCCAATTTCTGCTTTAAAGTTTAGGTACTTTCCCAAAATGTATCACTAAGGTGACAGAAGTTGATTTCGGAGCATAATTTTTGAACAGTAGCTTCAACCGTTTTGTGGCATATGAGAAATTCCCTAAGCCCCGGACCTGTCGATTTTGGTCAAAATGAAAATTTCAAAAGTGCCCCAATTTCTGCTTTAAACTTTAGGTACTATCCCAAAATGTATCACTAAGGTGACAGAAGTTGATTATGGAGCATCATTTTTTGAACAGGAGCTTCAACCGTTTTGTGGCATATGAGAAATTCCCTAAGCCCCGAACCTGTCGATTTTGGTCAAAAATGAAAATTTCAAAAGTGCCCCAATTTCTGCTTTAAACTTTAGGTACTATCCCAAAATGTATCACTAAGGTGACAGAAGTTGATTTCAGAGCATAATTTTTGAACAGTAGCTTCAACTGTTTTGTGGCATATGATAAATTCCCTAACACCCGGACCTGTCGATTTTGGTCAAAAATGAAAATTTCAAAAGTGCCCCAATTTCTGCTTTAAAGTTTAGGTACTTTCCCAAAATGTATCACTAAGGTGACAGAAGTTGATTTCAGAGCATAATTTTTGAACAGTAGCTTCAACCGTTTTGTGGCATATGAGAAATTCCCTAAGCCCCGGACCTGTCGATTTTGGTCAAAAATGAAAATTTCAAAAGTGCCCCAATTTATGCTTTAAAGTATAGGAACTATCCCAAAATGTATCACTAAGGTGACAGAAGTTGATTTCGGAGCATAATTTTTGAACAGGAGCTTCAACCGTTTTGTGGCATATGAGAAATTCCCTAAGTCCTGGACCTGTCGATTTGGTCAAAAATGAAAATTTCAAAAGTGCCCCAATTTCTGCTTTAAACTTTAGGTACTATCCCAAAATGTATCACTAAGGTGACAGAAGTTGATTATGGAGCATCATTTTTGAACAGGAGCTTCAACCGTTTTGTGGCATATGAGAAATTCCCTAAGCCCCGGACCTGTAGATTTTGGTCAAAAATGAAAATTTCAAAAGTGCCCAACTTCTGCTTTAAAGTATAGGAACTATCCCAAAATGTATCACTAAGGTGACAGAAGTTGATTTCGGAGCATAATTTTTGAACAGGAGCTTCAACCGTTTTGTGGCATATGAGAAATTCCCTAAGCCCCGGACCTGTCGATTTTGGTCAAAAATGAAAATTTCAAAAGTGCCCCAATTTCTGCTTTAAAGTATAGGAACTATCCCAAAATGTATCACTAAGGTGACAGAAGTTGATTTCGGAGCATAATTTTTGAACAGGAGCTTCAACCGTTTTGTGGCATATGAGAAATTCCCTAAGCCCTGGACCTGTCGATTTTGGTCAAAAATGAAAATTTCAAAAGTGCCCCAATTTCTGCTTTAAACTTTAGGTACTATCCCAAAATGTATCACAAAGGTGACAGAAGTTGATTTCAGAGCATAATTTTTGAACAGTAGCTTCAACTGTTTTGTGGCATATGATAAATTCCCTAACACCCGGACCTGTCGATTTTGGTCAATAATGAAAATTTCAAAAGTGCCCCAATTTCTGCTTTAAACTTTAGGTACTATCCCAAAATGTATCACTAAGGTGACAGAAGTTGATTATGGAGCATAATTTTTGAACAGGAGCTTCAACCGTTTTGTGGCATATGAGAAATTCCCTAAGCCCCGGACCTGTCGATTTTGGTCAAAAATGAAAATTTCAAAAGTGCCCCAATTTCTGCTTTAAAGTTTAGGTACTTTCCCAAAATGTATCACTAAGGTGACAGAAGTTGATTTCAGAGCATAATTTTTGAACAGTAGCTTCAACCGTTTTGTGGCATATGAGAAATTCCCTAAGCCCCGGACCTGTCGATTTTGGTCAAAAATGAAAATTTCAAAAGTGCCCCAATTTCTGCTTTAAACTTTAGGTACTATCCCAAAATGTATCACTAAGGTGACAGAAGTTGATTATGGAGCATAATTTTTGAACAGGAGCTTCAACCGTTTTGTGGCATATGAGAAATTCCCTAAGCCCCGAACCTGTCGATTTTGGTCAAAAATGAAAATTTCAAAAGTGCCCCAATTTCTGCTTTAAACTTTAGGTACTATCCCAAAATGTATCACTAAGGTGACAGAAGTTGATTTCAGAGCATAATTTTTGAACAGTAGCTTCAACTGTTTTGTGGCATATGATAAATTCCCTAACACCCGGACCTGTCGATTTGGTCAAAAATGAAAATTTCAAAAGTGCCCCAATTTCTGCTTTAAACTTTAGGTACTATCCCAAAATGTATCACTAAGGTGACAGAAGTTGATTATGGAGCATAATTTTTGAACAGGAGCTTCAACCGTTTTGTGGCATATGAGAAATTCCCTAAGCCCCGGACCTGTCGATTTTGGTCAAAAATGAAAATTTCAAAGTGCCCCAATTTCTGCTTTAAAGTACAGGAACTATCCCAAAATGTATCACTAAGGTGACAGAAGTTGATTTCAGAGCATAATTTTTGAACAGTAGCTTCAACCGTTTTGTGGCATATGAGAAATTCCCTAAGCCCCAGACCTGTCGATTTTGGTCAAAAATGAAAATTCAAAAGTGCCCCAATTTCTGCTTTAAAGTTTAGGTACTATCCCAAAATGTATCACTAAGGTGACAGAAGTTGATTTCAGAGCATAATTTTTGAACAGTAGCTTCAACCGTTTTGTGGCATATGAGAAATTCCCTAAGCCCCGGACCTGTCGATTTTGGTCAAAAATGAAAATTTCAAAAGTGCCCCAATTTCTGCTTTAAAGTACAGGAACTATCCCAAAATGTATCACTAAGGTGACAGAAGTTGATTTCAGAGCATAATTTTTGAACAGTAGCTTCAACCGTTTTGTGGCATATGAGAAATTCCCTAAGCCCCGGACCTGTCGATATTGGTCAAAAATGAAAATTTCAAAAGTGCCCCAATTTCTGCTTTAAAGTTTAGGTACTATCCCAAAATGTATCACTAAGTGACAGAAGTTGATTTCAGAGCATAATTTTTGAACAGTAGCTTCAACCGTTTTGTGGCATATGAGAAATTCCCCAAAGCCCCGGACCTGTCGATTTTGGTCAAAAATGAAAATTTCAAAAGTGCCCCAATTTCTGCTTTAAACTTTAGGTACTTTCCCAAAATGTATCACTAAGGTGACAGAAGTTGATTTCGGAGCATAATTTTTGAACAGGAGCTTCAACTGTTTTGTGGCATATTAGAAATTCCCTAAGCCCCGGACCTGTCGATTTTGGTCAAAATGAAAATTTCAAAAGTGCCCCAATTTCTGCTTTAAACTTTAGGTACTATCCCAAAATGTATCACTAAGGTGACAGAAGTTGATTTCGAGCATAATTTTTGAACAGGAGCTTCAACCGTTTTGTGGCATATGAGAAATTCCCTAAGCCCCCGGACCTGTCGATTTGGTCAAAAATGAAAATTTCAAAAGTGCCCCAATTTCTGCTTTAAAGTTTAGGTACTATCCCAAAATGTATCACTAAGGTGACAGAAGTTGATTATGGAGCATCATTTTTGAACAGGAGCTTCAACCGTTTTGTGGCATATGAGAAATTCCCTAAGCCCCGGACCTGTCGATTTTGGTTAAAATTGAAAATTTCAAAAGTGCCCCAATTTCTGCTTTAAAGTTTAGGTACTTTCCCAAAATGTATCACTAAGGTGACAGAAGTTGATTTCGGAGCATAATTTTTGAACAGTAGCTTCAACCGTTTTGTGGCATATGAGAAATTCCCTAAGCCCCGGACCTGTCAATTTTGGTCAAAAATGAAAATTTCAAAAGAGCCCCAATTACTGCTTTAAACTTTAGGTACTATCCCAAAATGTATCACTAAGGTGACAGAAGTTGATTTCAGAGCATAATTTTTGAACAGTAGCTTTAACCGTTTTGTGGCATATGAGAAATTCCCTAAGCCCCGGACCTGTCGATTTTGGTCAAAAATTGAAATTTCAAAAGTGCCCCAATTTCTGATTTAAACTTTAGGTACTATCCCAAAATGTATCACTAAGGTGACAGAAGTTGATTTCAGAGCATAATTTTTGAACAGTAGCTTCAACTGTTTTGTGGCATATGATAAATTCCCTAAGCCCCGGACCTGTCGATTTTTGTCAAAAATGAAAATTTCAAAAGTGCCCCAATTTCTGCTTTAAAGTTTAGGTACTTTCCCAAAATGTATCACTAAGGTGACAGAAGTTGATTTCAGAGCATAATTTTTGAACAGTAGCTTCAACCGTTTTGTGGCATATGAGAAATTCCCTAAGCCCCGGACCTGTCGATTTTGGTCAAAAATGAAAATTTCAAAAGTGCCCCAATTTCTGCTTTAAAGTTTAGGTACTATCCCAAAATGTATCACTAAGGTGACAGAAGTTGATTTCAGAGCATAATTATTGAACAGTAGCTTCAACCGTTTTGTGGCATATGAGAAATTCCCTAAGCCCGGACCTGTCGATTTGGTCAAAAATGAAAATTTCAAAAGT
>NW_026970175.1:300000-414209 GCF_028390025.1 Pseudophryne corroboree
CTGCTAACTTAGCTGCTTCGTCTGCTCGGCTGTTACCAAGTGATACTGGGTCCTAGCTATATGTGTGTGCTTTACACTTGATAACAGCCACTCTGTCGGGTTCCTGTATCGCTGTTAGAAGCCTTTTGATGTGAGCTGCATGCGCTACCGGTGTACCAGCTGCCGTCATGAAATTTCTGAGGCGCCATAGGGCTCCGAAATCATGGACTACCCCGAATGCGTATCTAGAGTCGGTGTAGATATTGGCTGATTTGCCCTTAGCCAATTCACATGCTCTGGTTAGGGCGACCAGTTCAGCAACCTGGGCTGAGTGAGGTGGGCCTAGCGGTTCCGCTTCTATGGTGCCTTGGTCATCTACGACTGCGTATCCAGTACACAAGTCTCCCGAGTCTGACTGTCTGTGACAACTACCGTCCGTGTAGAAAGTTAGATCTACATTTTCCAGCGGGTTGTCACTGATGTCAGGCCTTGCGGTAAAATTTTGGGTCAAATATTCCATACAATCATGTGTGTCCTCCTGTGTGTTAAATTCTCCTTCCCCACCACTCTCATCCTCCACCCTTTGTGCCTGTCCAGGCACACCTGGGAGATATGTTGCAGGATTTAATGCACTGCATCTCCTTATGGTGATGTTTACGGGGGCCATTAGTGCCAATTCCCATCTTGTAAACCGCGCTGATGAGACGTGCCTGGTTTGGGCAGAATTTAGCAAGGCTGACACTGCATGTGGTGTATGAATTGTGAGGTTGTGACCTAGCACTACATCTTCGCTTTTCGTTACTAGCAATGCTATCGCAGCGACGCTTCGCAAGCATGTGGGGAGGGATCGCGCTACCGTGTCTAGCTGAGCGCTGTAGTATGCTACTGGCCTGCTGGCATCACCGTGCTTTTGGGTTAAGACGCCTGCCGCGCAACCAGCACTTTCTGTTCCGTACAGCTCAAAGGGTTTCCCATAGTCTGGCATACCTAATGCTGGTGCCTGCGTTAGGCACTGTTTAAGTCTCTCAAATGCCATCTCGGACTCGTCTGTATGCGAAATCCGATCAGGTTTGTTTGAGGAGACCATCTCCTGCAGAGGTAACGCTAGAATGGAAAACCCTGGGATCCAGTTACGGCAATACCCACACATTCCTAAAAATGTTCTGATCTGTTGCTGGGTTTTTGGCAGAGTCATGTCTCTAATTGCTTGAATTCTATCAGTGGTCAGGTGTCTCAGTCCTTGTGTTAGACAGTGTCCCAAATATTTTACCTTAGTTTGGCATAATTGCAACTTGTCTTTGGAAACCTTGTGTCCTGTGTCTGAAAGATGAAACAGGAGCTGTTTCGTATCCTTCAGGGATGCTTCCAATGAATCAGAACACAGTAGTAGATCATCCACGTACTGTATTAATACTGATCCACTCTCTGGTTGGAAAGACTGTAAACAATCATGCAAAGCCTGGGAAAATATACTTGGACTGTCTATGAAACCTTGTGGTAATCGAGTCCATGTGTATTGGACTCCTCTGTATGTGAATGCAAACAAATATTGGCTGTCAGGGTGCAGAGGTACCGAAAAGAAAGCGGAGCAGAGGTCAATAACAGTGAAAAATTTCGCAGTGGGAGGGATTTGCATAAGGATGACAGCTGGATTTGGCACTACGGGGAACTGACTCTCAACTATTTTGTTGATCCCCCTTAGATCCTGCACTAGCCGGTAACCCCTCCCCCCACTCTTTTTCACAGGGAAGATGGGACTATTGGCAGTGCTGGACGTTCTTACCAGAATACCCTGTTGTAGCAAGCGCTCTATTACGGGATACACTCCTAACTCCACCTCTGGCTTCAGAGGGTACTGTGGGATTTTTGGAGCTATCCTACCATCTTTTACTTGTACAACTACTGGAGCTACATTTGCCATTATCCAGTGTCCTGTCCATCTTTAGTCCAAAGTGACTCTGGTATCTGGGATGTCATTTCTTCTACTTTGGATGGAGTCCTATTTGTCATAATGGTATGTGACATTAATTTTGATGGGGAGTCTAACATGTCTCGCACTTCCTGAGCGTGATTCTCAGGTATGTCCAAGAATACACCTTCAGGAGTACAATAAATGACGCACCCCATTTTACACAATAAGTCTCTTCCCAGGAGATTAGTCGGTGCCGATGCAGCCAGCAAAAAGGAATGCTTGGTATGTAAAGGCCCTACTGTAATCTCGGCTGGTTTGCTAACAGGGTAGTGCTGGACTACTCCCGTTACCCCTATGGCTGGAATTGTCTTACCAGTGGTTCTCATGCCCACTGTCGAATTTATCACTGATTTGGCCGCCCCTGTGTCTACAAGAAAGTTTAATGATTTACCAGCTACATTGATTGCAATTTCAGGTTCATTCCCAAGGCTTGCAATCAATTTTACTGGCTGCAGATTACAGGTATGGCTACACCCCTATTGGGTATGGTGACCTCCCTGAATCCCGCTGGCAGCAACTACTTGTGAAGGGGTTAAATGGGAACTGCCAGGAGTTTGCCAGTCTCTGTTCGGGGGGTATCTTTTTGTTTCTCCTGCATGTGGCTCATAACTCCGTCTCTGCGGACCTTGCTCCCAATGTCGTGTGTCGTGTCGTTGTCTAGGGGGTTGGTAAGATCTTTGCGAATTTTTCGCTCTACAGTCTCGTGCTATGTGTCCCTGTTTATGACAAAAATAACATGTTACCACATTTGACTTACCCACAGGGTTTGGTGATATAAACACAGGCTGTTTTGTGGTCAGGGCCTGTATACTTACTGACATTAACTTATCACCTTGCGACTCCCTGTGTCTGGTGATATTCCGGTCGTGATCAATAGCAGCCTCTCTCAAAGTAGCCACTGACAGACCTCGCCAACATGGTTGCGTGGTCTGTACCCTTGTCTTTAATGCTTCTTTTAAACCATCCATTAGCACAGATACTGCTACTTCTTGATGGTTTGCATTGGTCCTAATGTCCTCTATGCCAGTGTACTTTGCCATTTCTAATAATGCCCGGTGAAAATAATCAGCAGCTGTTTCTGTCTCTTTTTGTTTAATGGAAAAAATTCTATTCCATTTGGCTACAGCTGGGAAATACTCCTTTAACTGTAAATTTATTCTTTTTACGTTATCTTTGTTGTACACATCTGTAAGAGGTACATCCAGATCCAATCCACAGTCAGCTAAAAATTGAGCTGAGTCGACATTGGAGGGTAAACATGCCCTCAGCAATATCTGCCAGTCTTTGTTATTGGGCTCTAAAGTGTTTCCTAGGTCTCTGATGTATTTTTGGCTAGCAACTAAGTCTTTTCTGGGGTCAGGGAATTCAGACACTATGGTCCTTAATTCCATTCTGGAAAATGGGATATACATGGCAATGTTCCTGATAGGAGTGACTCCTGATGTGTCAGTTTTCCCATTTGGAACAGCTATTACCCTAACAGGATTAAGTCTACTAACATCATTCTGTGTAGATTCTACAGCCTGTGGTGAAATGGTTTCAGCATAGTGTAAGGTGCCGTACTTACCCGTTGATACGACCTCACCTGTCCCTCCGCTAGGGGGCTTTGTTACTAATCTTATGGGTTGGGCCGTGCCTACTGTCGTTTCTGATATAGTGGCTGCTAGAGAGAGCGCCGATATTGTTGCCGATTCGTCCTCTTGATCACACTCCTGGGGAAAGTGAGTGCAAGAGATCCTGAAGCACTCACTCATCATGGGAAAGTACCAATGTGTTTCTTCATTGGTTGATGGAAGAAACATCATACAAAAACTCTCCACATTATTGACTTTTTAAAATGTTTCTAGGAATCGTTCTAGATGAATGCTTATTAGCCTTTGTCAGTATGTACTTTTGCAAAGTGTCGCGGTGGCGCAATCAGTTAGTGTGTAAGGCTATTAACCAAAAGGTTGGTGGTTCAATCCCACCCAGGGACTTAATTGACCTTGTTATCAGATTTTGGTGATCTTTAAGTAGACAAGTCAAAATTTCAAACCCCCTGTTATGGTGTAGGATACCTGGCCTTCTCTGATGTAATCAGAGTTAGATTTGATTCAGTGATTTTATAAAAACAGCTAGGAAGCACAATTTAGCAGTGGGTTGCAGAGAAAAAGAAAAATGCTGGCAGAAAAATCCAATTGAGTGATTAAACAGCTCTTCATTTTCTGGCTTTATTTTTATGCTAACTAATTTGTTCTCTGAAAAGTGTCCACAAAGCCAAGTATCTGATTAACATATTTGTAGGGATGGTTTTTCACCTATTACTAAATTAAACTTGCTTCATTGGAAAGGCAGCAAGATGCATCCTCATTTCAATATCTACTGAAATAATACAGGTTGACACCAGGAAACATTAACGCCACTGCATCCTTGCTGCTTTCTCATGTGGAAGTCTGTTTAATGTGAAAACAAGGTGATATCTAATTAGCACACAGGTAAGGAATTAAGAAAATCTTTATTTAAGGGTGAAGATGTTTCTCACAAAATCGTTGCCCCAATGCATCATTGAAATTCAAGCTGGAAAGATGATTTTAATATATCACTTGTACATTTTGTATTGCTCTTCTGGTGACAATGTAGTTTGTTTTTGTCAATTACCATTTTAATAATCGGGTAAAGAAAATTAATTGGATTTTTGAAAGAAAACAATACTGTCAATATACTATTAAAAAAAATTAAAATGGTAAAAGTTATTGTACTTTAAGTAAAAATAAAAGCTAAAATATCAATCCCAGTTTTGGATTACTTTAATGAACAAAAAAAAATGCATATAGCAAAGGATAGTTTCAATCTGCCTACCTCTGGGTTATGGGCCCAGCATGCTTCCAGTGCAGTACTCTGCTGCACATGTAAGTGCAAGAGATCCTGAAGCACTCACTCATCATGCGAAAGTACCAATGTGTTTCTTCATTGGTTGCTGGAAGAAACATCTTACAAAAACTCTCCAGATTATTGACTTTTTAAAGTTTTTCTAGGAAACGTTCTAGATGAATGCTTATTAGTCTTTGTCAGTATGTACTTTTTGCAAAGTGTCTCTGTGGCGCAATCGGTTAGTGTGTTCAGCTATTAATCAAAAGGTTGGTGGTTCAATCCCACCCAGGGACGTAATTGACCTTGTGATCAGATTTTGGTGATATTTAAGTAGACAAGTCAAAATTTCTAAAACCCCTGTTATGGTGTAGGGTACCTGGCCTTCTCTGATGTAATCAGAGTTAGATTTGATTCAGTGATTTTATAAAAACAGCTAGGAAGCACAATTTAGCAGTGGGTTGCAGAGAAAAAGAAATATGCTGGCAAAAAAATCCAATTGACTGATTAAACAGCTCTTCATTTTCTGGCTTTATTTTTATGCTAACAAATTTGTTCTCTGAAAAGTGTCCACAAAGCCAAGTATCTGATTAACATCTTTGTAGGGATGGTTTTTCACCTATTACTAAATTAAACTTGCTTCATTGGAAAGGCAGCAAGATGCATCCTCATTTCAATATCTACTGAAATAATACAGGTTGACACCAGGGAACATTAACGCCACTGCATCCTTGCTGCTTTCTCGTGTGGAAGTCTGTTTAATGTGAAAACAAGGTGATATCTAATTAGCACACAGGTAAGGAATTAAGAAAATCTTTATTTAAGGGTGAAGATGTTTCTCACAAAATCGTTGCCCCAATGCATCATTGAAATTCAAGCTGGAAAGATGATTTTAATATATCACTTGTACATTTTGTATTGCTCTTCTGGTGACAATGTAGTTTGCTTTTGTCAATTACCATTTTAATAATCGGGTAAAGAAAATTAATTGGATTTTTGAAAGAAAACAATACTGTCAATATACTATTAAAACAAATTAAAATGGTAAAAGTTATTGTACTTTAAGTAAAAATAAAAGAGCAAAAATATCAATCCCAGTTTTGGATTACTTTAATTAACCAAAAAAAAATGCATATAGCAGAGGATAGTTTCAATCTGCCTACCTCTGGGTTATGGACCCAGCATGCTTCCATTACAGTACTCTGCTGCACATGTAAGTGCAAGAGATCCTGAAGCACTCACTCATCATGGGAAAGTACCAATGTGTTTCTTCATTGGTTGCTGGAAGAAACATCTTACAAAAACTCTCCAGATTATTGACTTTTTAAAGTTTTTCTAGGAAACGTTCTAGATGAATGCTTATTAGTCTTTGTCAGTATATAGTTTTTGCAAAGTGTCTCTGTGGCGCAATCGGTTAGTGTGTTCAGCTATTAATCAAAAGGTTGGTGGTTCAATCCCACCCAGGGACGTAATTGACCTTGTGATCAGATTTTGGTGATATTTAAGTAGACAAGTCAAAATTGCAAACCCCCTCTTATGGTGTAGGGTACCTGGCCTTCTCTGATGTAATCAGAGTTAGATTTGATTAAGTGATTTTATAAAAAAACAGCTAGGAAGCACAATTTAGCAGTGGGTTGCAGAGAAAAAGAAAAATGCTGGCAGAAAAATCCAATTGAGTGATTAAACAGCTCTTCATTTTCTGGCTTTATTTTTATGATAACAAATTTGTTCTCTGAAAAGTGTCCACAAAGCCAAGTATCTGATTAACATCTTTGTAGGGATGGTTTTTCACCTATTACTAAATTAAACTTGCTTCATTGGAAAGGCAGCAAGATGCATCCTCATTTCAATATCTACGGAAATAATACAGGTTGACACCAGGAAACATTAACGCCACTGCATCTTTGCTGTTTTCTCATGTGGAAGTCTGTTTAATGTGAAAACAAGGTGATATCTAATTAGCACACAGGTAAGGAATTAAGAAAATCTTTATTTAAGGGTGAAGATGTTTCTCACAAAATCGTTGCCCCAATGCATCATTGAAATTCAAGCTGGAAAGATGATTTTAATATATCACTTGTACATTTTGTATTGCTCTTCTGGTGACAATGTAGTTTGTTTTTGTCAATTACCATTTTAATAATCGGGTAAAGAAAATTAAGTGGATTTTTGAAAGAAAACAATACAGTCAATTATAAGGGCACGGTCGTGCCCTTATATTAAGGCTGAATCGAACAAACGGAATTCTCCCATAGGGAACTTCTGAGATGGGGGCATGGTGTTTGAGGGGCTACACCTCAAAACTGATTGGACGTACTGAGCTGAAATTTGGTATGGACGCGTAGAATCGTCACCCGCTGCTGCAGGACAAATTTCAGGGCAAAATAATAAAAAATGAGGAATTGGGAGTAAGCTAAATTTCCAACTGTCAGTTTTTTTCTGCCACTCCCTCTGTGGCTTTTTGACAACGTTTTCCCATAGAGTGAATGAAGATTTTTTTGGGAAGGCATAAGTCAGGATAGAGGACGAATTAAGACTTGGGGTTTGTTTTACTAGATAGAGTATGCCCCAGTGTAGTGCCTTTTGGGGTTGTGGTTTTTCAGAAAGTTATAGGGTTTTTTTAATTAAGAGAAATATGCCCCATTATAGAGATAGGGCATTTCAATTTGTTGCGCCTGCGCAGTGACCGCCAGCAGGGGGTGTACAGAGAGTAGCTCTGGCAGTTGGGCACGAGGAGACAGAGCGGGAAGGAGTCACGTGGAGCTGCAGGAGGACAGCCAGCGGTTCCCGGCGTGTGAGTTCATTGAGGTCCATGAAGCGGGAGGAGATCGCCGGAGCTGCGTAGCACTGGGTGAGTTCTGTCAGGCAGCCCACCGCTGTGTACCCAGCTTCCACTTCTCCCCCGCGTGTACGGCCACCCTCCCCTCCCGCCCGCCCGGCCACCCTCCCCTCCCGCCCGCCCGCCCGCCCGCTCGCCCGCCCGCTCGCCCGCTGTGTGCCCGGCCGCCCGCCGGACCTTCCCTGGTGGCTGCCTGCGTCTCCTCCCCGCGTCTGTAGTGCGGCTGGCAGTAGGAGGCGCCTCGGGCAGCTGTGTCCGGCCACTCCTCCCTCCTCCTCCTCCCGCTGTGTCCGGCCCTCCCTCCGTGCAGTATGCGGTATTTATCAAGGTCTCTATGGTCACCAGTCACCCCCCCCTCCCCCTCTCGCCCTCCCTGCTGTGTGTCCGTCTCCCTCCCCCCCCCCCTGCTGTGTGTCCGTCGCCCCCCCCCTTGCCCTCCCTGCTGTGTCCCCCCCCCCCCTCCTCCCTGCAGTGTGTTCCCCCCCGCGCCCTCCCTGCTGTGTGTCCGGCCACCCTCCCCTCCTCCCGCTGTGTCCGGCCACCCTCCCCTCCTCCCGCTGTGTCCGGCCACCCCCCCCCTCCCGCTGTGTCCGGCCACCCCCCCCTCTCGCTGTGTCCGTCCACCCCCCCTCCCGCTGTGTCCGGCCACCCCCCCCTCCCGCTGTGTCCGGCCACCCCCCCCTCCCGCTGTGTCTGGCCACCCCCCCCTCCCGCTGTGTCCGGCCACCCTCCCCTCCTCCCGCTGTGTCCGGCCACCCCCCCCTCCCGCTGTGTCCGGCCACCCCCCCCTCCCGCTGTTTCCGTCCACCCCCCCTCCCGCTGTGTCCGGCCACCCCCCCTCCCGCTGTGTCCGGCCACCCCCCCCTCCCGCCGTGTCCGGCCACCCCCTCTCCTCCCGCTGTGTCCGGCCACCCCCCCTCCTCCCGCTGTGTCCGGCCACCCCCCTCCTCCCGCTGTGTCCGGCCACCCCCCCTCCTCCCGCTGTGTCCGGCCACCCCCCCTCCTCCTCTCTGCTGTGTGTCCGTTCTCCCCCCGCCCTCCCTGCTGTGTCCGTCCCCCCCCCGCCCTCCCTGCTGTCCGTCCCCCCCGCCCTCCCTGCAGCGCCTGACACACGCACACGCAGCGCCTGACACACACGCACACACGCAGCACCTGACACACACACACAGACGCAGCACCTGACACTCACACGGACCTGACACACACGCACACACTCACACGCAGCGCCTTACACACACAGACACGCAGCGCCTGACACACACAGACACGCAGCGCCTGACACACACACACTCACGCACCTGA
The DNA here is from genome assembly GCF_028390025.1 of Pseudophryne corroboree. NCBI lineage: Eukaryota > Metazoa > Chordata > Amphibia > Anura > Myobatrachidae > Pseudophryne > Pseudophryne corroboree. The sequence goes on from NW_026970175.1 coordinate 308,940, forward strand.
CACACACACTCACGCACCTGACACACACACACACACTCACGCACCTGACACACACACACTCACGCACCTGACACACGCACACTCACGCACCTGACACACGCACACGGCACGCAGCACCTGACACACACACACAGCACCTGACACACACACACGCAGCACCTGACACACAGACATGCAGCGCCTGACACACACACGCAGACATGCAGCACCTGACACACACACGCAGACACGCAGCACCTGACACACACACACACACGCAGCACCTGACACACACACGCAGACACGCAGCACCTGACACACACACGCAGACACGCAGCACCTGACACACACACACACACACACACACAGCACCTGACACACACACACACACACACACACACGCAGCACCTGACACAGACATGCAGCGCCTGACACACACGCAGACATGCAGCACCTGACACACACATGCAGCACCTGACAGACACACACACACACACACACACATGCAGCACCTGACACACCCACACACACAGACATGCAGCACCTGACACACCCACACACACACGCAGCACCTGACACACATACATACATACATGTGGCATTTAACGCACACACGCACAGCACCTGACACACAATCATATACACTCAGAGCACCTAACACACACATACACTCGCAGCACCTCACACACACTCGTATACACACGCAGCACCTGCCACTCACACATATATACACATGTAGCACCTGCCACTCCCACATACATGAACAGCACCTAACACACACATATATACATGCAGCACCTGACACACACATACACGTGCAGCACCTGACAGTCACACACATACAGATGCGACACAAACACATACACGCTCAACACCTGACACCCACGTGGCAGCTGACGCATACAAATGCAGCACCTGAGATACACACATATACACGTGCAGCACCTGAGACACACACATACACGTACAGCACCTGACACACACACACATGTATGTACACGCGCGGCTCCAGGCACACACATACGTACGTACACACGCGGAATTTAACACACACACACACATACACGTGCGGCACCTGACACACATGTACGAACACGCGCGGCTCCTGACACACACACACACACGCGTGGCTCCTGACACACACACACATGTACGAACACGCGCGGCTCCTGACACACACACGTATATACGTATACGCACGGCACCTGACACCTACACGTATGTACGTATACGCACGGCTCCTGACACCCACACGCATGTACACGCGCGGCTCCTGGCACACACACACACGTACGTACACGCGCGGCACCTGACACACGCCTGTACGTACACACATGCACAGCACCTGACATACACACATGTAGGTACGCGCCACCTGACACACACACACACACGTACACGCACGACACTTGACACACACACGTACGTACACGCACGGCACTGACACGTATGTACGCGCACGGCACCTGACACTCACGTACATACTAGTGATGAGTGGGTTCGGTTCGTCGGAATCCGAACCCCCCGAACTTCACCCATTTTACACGGGTCCGAGGCAGGTTCGAACCTTCCCGCCTTGCTCGGCTAGCCCGAGCGCGCACGAACGTCATCATCCCGCTGTCGGATTCTCGCGAGATTCGGATGTCTGCATTCGTGGAAAGGGATCCCATGTGTAAACATGGGACCCCTTTCAGTCCGTCTGGTCCGGGTGTTCGGTTTGTTGTTTTGCCAAGTACGTGGATTTAGTCTGGAACCTGGATCAGGTGAGTATAATTATCTTTTATTTTCAGGTACCCGTGGATTCTACTTGGAGAAGAGGACCGACTGCTTCATGTCAACATAGGTAAGTATGGGTGTGTCGGCAGGTGGGAAATAAAGTTACATTTTTACGGTGTCTGTGTCCTGTTTTTATTTGGGTATTTTTTCCCCAGTAGAACTACAGGTACCAGCGGGCCCGTTTTTCTCCTGCATGCTGGTACTTGTGGTTCTCCAAGTACCAGCTTGCGGGGGAGGCTTGCTGGGACTTGTAGTACTACTAGAAAAAACAATATTATTTAAATTTTCTCAAGGCTATCAGCCTCCCATCCGCAGCCCTTGGATGGGGGGGACAGCCTCGGGCTTCACCCCTGGCCCTTGGGTGGCTGGGGGGGACCCCTTGATTGAAGGGGTCCCCACTCCCCAAGGGTACCCCGGCCAGGGGTGACTAGTTGGATATTTAATGCCACGGCCGCAGGGCACTGTATAAAAGTGACCCCCGGCTGTGGCATTATCTGTCCAGCTAGTGGAGCCCGATGCTGGTGTAAAAAATACGGGGGACCCCTACTCTTTTTGTTCCCCGTATTTTTTGCACCAGCACCAGGCGCAGAGCCCGGTGCTGGTTTTAAAAATACGGGGGATCCCCTGTCCGTTTTTCCCCCAGATTTTTAGAACCAGGACCGGCTCGAAGAGCCCGAGGCTGGTTATGCTTTGGAGGGGGGACCCACGCAATTTTTTTTCGGGTTTTTCACATTCCATTTAAAAAATAAATAATATTTTAAAAAATATATAAAATAATACTTGTGCCTCCAAAAAAGACAAACCAAGTACCTAATCCCTTCTAATATAAATAGATATGCTATTACCAAAAAAAAAAAACTGCAAAAAAAAAACATGTTTTTAAAAATTTTTTATTAGATTCCGCCAGCAAAGTGTGGCGGATTGAAAATGACGAATTTACTGTTTAAAAGCACTGTTGTCGAATTTACAAACTTCAATTGAATATACTTTTGTCGAATTGCCGCATTTGTACCATTGCAGAAAAGTCGAATTTGTCAAATGTCGAATTTTAAAGTCGAATTTTGAAAGCGTGTAAGAATAGGCTCCGTCCCCTTCTACCCCTGTACCTTGCTCTCTCCTGTCTGTGCTCTCTCCCGTCTGTAGGACTAGGCCCCGCCCCCTTCTTACCCTCCTGTGACTGCTCTCTCCTGACAAGTGGACCAGGCCTGCCCCCTACACGCTGCTGGTGTCTTCATTGTTACTTGGTCTGGAGCTCCGTTGGGGAGAGAACTCACGTGAGCTCATTAAGAATGAGGAACTGGGATGTTTTAATTTTATTGTGAGTAGTGTAGTGTGGTGATGTAGTATGTTGTATGGGGGGTATAGTGTAATTATGAAGTGCAGCATATGGGAGGGCTGTAGCATAGTGATGTAGTGTGGCATATGGGTGGTGGTAGCGCATAGGCGTGCGTACAGGGGGTGCCTGGTGCGCACAGGCACTCCCTAATGTCCAGCACCGCTGCACGCCACGCTTGCTGTAGCACAGTGATCGCTGAGTGTGTGATCGGTGGAGCCTAGCCTGCAGCTCATTTCCGTACCTCCCACCACCGCTGCACCCAACCCCCCTCTGCCTGCTGCTAATACTATGCTGAGTGCATTCGTCGGCGGCCTCACTGGGGGGACTGGCGTCACCTTGCAATGTGACATGGTGATGTCCGCCCATGCTCTCCTCCCGCCCACCTGTGCTTTCCTCCTGCTGCGGTCTCTCAGTCCTAGTGTGCCGCGGCCGCCACACCACTGGCAGTGTTCCTCTAGGAGGGACTGGGAGCTGCTGGCAGACACATTCTGCTGAGACTTACTTGTCAGTGCGGGTTCCGGACGGCAGGCGGCGGGTGGGAGGGCAGACGGGGAGCAGGTGTCACAAGGAGTGTGTGGGTAACTAATTCACAATACTTCCGCTCAACGTGGCACTGCTGGTCCTTCATCTCCCATGTCTCTTCACCAGGTGGCGGGCGGCCCGGAAATTAAGTGATGTGTTGTGCAGCAGTCAGTGTGAAGTGACTGTGAGTAACACTGGTGGTGCTGATGATGCTGCTGCAGAATCTGGAAGCAATTAATTCATAAATATAATGTACTCTATCAGTGTTTCTCTGACGTCCTAGTGGATGCTGGGAACTCCATAAGGACCATGGGGATTAGCGGCTCCGCTGGAGACTGGGCACAAAAGTAAAGCTTTAGGACTACCTGGTGTGCACTGGCTCCTCCCCCTATGACAAGCCTCCAAGCCTCAGTTAGATTTTTGTGCCCGGCCGAGAAGGGTGCACACTAGCGGCTCTCCTGAGCTTCTTAGTGAAAGTTTAGTTTTAGGTTTTTTATTTTCAGTGAGACCTGCTGGCAACAGGCTCACTGCATCGAGGGACTAAGGGGAGAAGAAGCGGACTCACCTGCGTGCAGAGTGTATTGGGCTTCTTAGGCTACTGGACACCATTAGCTCCAGAGGGACCGAACACAGGCCCAGCCTCGGAGCTCGGTCCCAGAGCCGCGCCGCCGGCCCCCTTACAGAGCCAGAAGCAAGAAGAGGTCCGGAAAATCGGCGGCAGAAGACATCCTGTCTTCACCAAGGTAGCGCACAGCACTGCAGCTGTGCGCCATTGCTCCTCAGCACACTTCACACTTCGGTCACTGAGGGTGCAGGGCGCTAGGGGGGGGCGCCCTGAGCAGCAATAGAAACACCTTGGCTGGCGAAAATACATCACATATAGCCCCCAGGGCTATATGGATGAATTTTAACCCCTGCCAGATTCCACAGAAAAACGGGAGAAAAGGCCGCCGAGAAGGGGGCGGAGCCTATCTCCTCAGCACACTGGCGCCATTTTCTCTCACAGCTCCGTTGGAGGGAAGCTCCCTGGCTCTCCCCTGCAGTTACTACACTACAGAAAGGGGTTAAAAAAGAGAGGGGGGCACTAATTAGGCGTAGTATAACAATACAGCAGCTATAAGGGGAAAAACACTTATATAAGGTTATCCCTGTATATATATTATTAGCGCTCTGGTGTGTGCTGGCATACTCTCCCTCTGTCTCCCCAAAGGGCTAGTGGGGTCCTGTCCTCTATCAGAGCATTCCCTGTGTGTGTGCTGTGTGTCGGTACGATTGTGTCGACATGTATGAGGAGGAAAATGGTGTGGAGGCGGAGCAATTGCCTGTAATGGAGTTGTCACCCCCTAGGGAGTCAACACCTGAGTGGCTGAGCTTATGGAAGGAATTACGTGACAGTGTCAGCTCTTTACAAAAGATTGATGACATGAGACAGCCGGCTACTCAGCCTGTGCCTGTCCAGGTGTCTCAAAAGCCATCAGGGGCTCTAAAACGCCCGTTACCGCAGATGGCAGATACAGACGCCGACACGGATACTGATTCCAGTGTCGACGATTAAGAGACGAATGTGACTTCCAGTAGGGCCACACGTTACATGATTGAGGCTATGGAAAATGTTTTTACACATTTCTGATAATACCAGTACCACTAAAAAGGGTATTATGTTGGGTGAGAAAAAACTGCCTGTAGTTTTTCCTGCATCTGAGGAATTAAATGAAGTGTGTGATGATGCGTGGGTTTCCCCCGATAAAAACTGTTAATTCCTAAAAAGTTATTAGCATCATACCCCTTCCCGCCAGAGGATAGGGCACATTGGGAAACACCCCCTAGGGTGAATAAAGCGCTCACACGCTTGTCTAAACAGGTGGCACTACCGTCCCCGGATACGGCCGCCCTTAAGGAACCTGCTGACAGAAAGCAGTAAAATATCCTAAAATGTATATACACTCACACGGGTGTGATACTGCGACCAGCAATCGCCTCAGCCTGGATGTGCAGTGCTGGGGTGGCTTGGTCGGATTCCCTGACTGACAATATTGATACCCTAGATAGGGACAGTATATTACTGACTATAGAGCATTTACAATATGCTTTCTATATATGCGTGATGCACAGAGGGATATTTGCCGACTGGCATCAAGAGTAAGTGCGCTGTCCATTTCTGCCAGAAGAGGGTTATGGACAAGACAGTGGTCAGGTGATGCTGATTCCAAAAGGCATATGGAAGTATCGCCTTATAAAAGGGAGGAGTTATTTGGGGTAGGTCTAACAGACCTGGTGGCCACGGCAACGGCTGGGAAATCCACATTTTTACCCCAGGTAGCCTCTCAACATAAGAAGACGCCGTATTATCAGGCGCAGTCCTTTGGGCCCCATAAGGGCAAGCGGGCAAAAGGCTCCTCATTTCTGCCCCGTGGCAGAGGGAGAGGAAAAAGGCTGCAGCAAACAGCCAGTTCCCAGGAACAGAAACGGTGTGGGCCCGTCTCATAAATTTCAGCGTGCAGTGGGCTCACTCACAGGTGGACCCCTGGATCCTTCAGGTGGTATCTCAGGGGTACAAATTGGAATTCGAGACGTCTCCCCTTCGCCGTTTTCCTAAAGTCTGCTTTACCGACGTCTCCCTCCGACAGGGAGGCGGTATGGGAAGCCATTCACAAGCTGTATTCCCAGCAGGTGATAATCAAGGTACCCCTCCTACAACAGGGAAAGGGGTATTATTCCACGCTGTTTGTGGTACCGAAGCCGGACGGCTCGGTGAGACCTAATTTAAATCTGAAATCCTTGAACACTTACATACAAAGGTTCAAATTCAAGATGGAGTCACTCAGAGCGGTGATGGCAAACCGGGAAGAAGGGGATTATATGGTGTCTCTGGACATCAAGGATGCTTATCTCCATGTCCCAAATTACCCTTCTCACCAAGGGTACCTCAGGTTTGTGGTACAGAACTGTCACTATCAGTTTCAGACGCTGCCGTTTGGTTTGTCCACGGCACCCCGGGTCTTTACCAAAGTAATGGCCGAAATGATGATACTCCTTCGAAGGAAGGGAGTTTTAATTATCCCTTACTTGGACGATCTCCGGATAAGGGCAAGATCCAGGGAACAGTTGGTAGTCGGGGTAGCACTATCTCAGGTAGTGTTGCGGCAGCACGGTTGGATTCTTAATATTCCAAAATCGCAGCTGATCCCGACGACACGTCTTCTATTCCTAAGGATGATCCTGGACACAGTCCAGAAAATAAGAATTTACTTACCGATAATTCTATTTCTCATAGTCCGTAGTGGATGCTGGGGACTCCGAAAGGACCATGGGGAATAGCGGCTCCGCAGGAGACTGGGCACAAAGTAAAAGCTTTAGGACTAGCTGGTGTGCACTGGCTCCTCCCCCTATGACCCTCCTCCAAGCCTCAGTTAGGATACTGTGCCCGGACGAGCGTACACAATAAGGAAGGATTTTGAATCCCGGGTAAGACTCATACCAGCCACACCAATCACACCGTACAACTTGTGATCTGAACCCAGTTAACAGCATGATAACAAAGAGATAGGCATTGGAAAATTCAGGGCTATAACAAGTAGATGAAGCACTAACAGGAGGCTTTAAAATTTTCATTCTAGTGTCTTTCGTTTGGGAGAAAAATGCAAAGGTACAATACAGCTTTTCCTTGCCGATATCTCTCTTTTGCAAAGAGATAGGCATTGGAAAATTCAGGGCTATAACGTGTAGATGAAGCATTAACAGGAGGCTTTAAAATTTTCATTCTAGTGTCCTTCGTTTGGGAGAAAAATGCAAAGGTACAATACAGCTTTTCCTTGCCGATATCTCTCTTTTGCAAAGAGATAGGCATTGGAAAATTCAGGGCTATAACGTGTAGATGAAGCACTAACAGGAGGCTTTAAAATTTTTATTCTAGTGTCCTTCGTTTGGGAGAAAAATGCAAAGGTACAATACAGCTTTTCCTTGCCGATATCTCTCTTTTGCAAAGAGATAGGCATTGGAAAATTCAGGGCTATAACGTGTAGATGAAGCACTAACAGGAGGCTTTAAAATTTTCATTCTAGTGTCTTTCGTTTGGGAGAAAAATGCAAAAGTACAATGCAGCTTTTCCTTGCCGATATCTCTCTTTTGCAAAGAGATAGGCATTGGAAAATGCAGGGCTATAACGTGTAGATGAAGCACTAACAGGAGGCTTTAAAATTTTCATTCTAGTGTCTTTCGTTTGGGAGAAAAATGCAAAGGTACAATACAGCATTTCCTTGCCGATATCTCTCTTTTGCAAAGAGATAGGCATTGGAAAATTCAGGGCTATTACGTGTAGATGAAGCACTAACAGGAGGCTTTAAAATTTTCATTCTAGTGTCTTTCGTTTGGGAGAAAAATGCAAAAGTACAATGCAGCTTTTCCTTGCCGATATCTCTCTTTTGCAAAGAGATAGGCATTGGAAAATGCAGGGCTATAACGTGTAGATGAAGCACTAACAGGAGGCTTTAAAATTTTCATTCTAGTGTCTTTCGTTTGGGAGAAAAATGCAAAGGTACAATACAGCATTTCCTTGCCGATATCTCTCTTTTGCAAAGAGATAGGCATTGGAAAATTCAGGGCTATAACATGTAGATTAAGCACTAACAGGAGGCTTTAAAATTTTCATTCTAGTGTCCTTCGTTTGGGAGAAAAATGCAAAGGTGCAATACAGCTTTTCCTTGCCGATATCTCTCTTTTGCAAAGAGATAGGCATTGGAAAATTCAGGGCTATAACGTGTAGATGAAGCACTAATAGGAGGCTTTAAAATTTTCATTCTAGTGTCCTTCGTTTGGGAGAAAAATGCAAAGGTACAATACAGCTTTTCCTTGCCGATATCTCTCTTTTGCAAAGAGATAGGCATTGGAAAATTCAGGGCTATAACGTGTAGATGAAGCACTAATAGGAGGCTTTAAAATTTTCATTCTAGTGTCCTTCGTTTGGGAGAAAAATGCAAAGGTACAATACAGCTTTTCCTTGCCGATATCTCTCTTTTGCAAAGAGATAGGAATTGGAAAATTCAGGGCTATAACGTGTAGATGAAGCACTAACAGGAGGCTTTAAAATTTTCATTCTAGTGTCTTTCGTTTGGGAGAAAAATGCAAAAGTACAATGCAGCTTTTCCTTGCCGATATCTCTCTTTTGCAAAGAGATAGGCATTGGAAAATGCAGGGCTATAACGTGTAGATGAAGCACTAACAGGAGGCTTTAAAATTTTCATTCTAGTGTCTTTCGTTTGGGAGAAAAATGCAAAGGTACAATACAGCATTTCCTTGCCGATATCTCTCTTTTGCAAAGAGATAGGCATTGGAAAATTCAGGGCTATTACGTGTAGATGAAGCACTAACAGGAGGCTTTAAATTTTTCATTCTAGTGTCTTTCGTTTGGGAGAAAAATGCAAAAGTACAATGCAGCTTTTCCTTGCCGATATCTCTCTTTTGCAAAGAGATAGGCATTGGAAAATGCAGCGCTATAACGTGTAGATGAAGCACTAACAGGAGGCTTTAAAATTTTCATTCTAGTGTCTTTCGTTTGGGAGAAAAATGCAAAGGTACAATACCGCTTTTCCTTGCCGATATCTCTCTTTTGCAAAGAGATAGGCATTGGAAAATTCAGGGCTATAACGTGTAGATGAAGCACTAATAGGAGGCTTTAAAATTTTCATTCTAGTGTCCTTCGTTTGGGAGAAAAATGCAAAGGTACAATACAGCTTTTCCTTGCCGATATCTCTCTTTTGCAAAGAGATAGGCATTGGAAAATTCAGGGCTATAACGTGTAGACGAAGCACTAACAGGAGGCTTTAAAATTTTCATTCTAGTGTCTTTCGTTTGGGAGAAAAATGCAAAGGTACAATACAGCTTTTCCTTGCCGATATCTCTCTTTTGCAAAGAGCTAGGCATTGGAAAATTCAGAGCTATAACGTGTAGATGAAGCACTAACAGTAGGCTTTAAAATTTTCATTCTAGTGTCTTTCGTTTGGGAGAAAAATGCAAAGGTACAATACAGCTTTTCCTTGCCAATATCTCTCTTTTGCAAAGAGATAGGCATTGGAAAATGCAGGGCTATAACGTGTAGATGAAGCACTAACAGGAGGCTTTAAAATTTTCATTCTAGTGTCTTTCGTTTGGGAGAAAAATGCAAAGGTACAATACAGATTTTCCTTGCCGATATCTCTCTTTTGCAAAGAGCTAGGCATTGGAAAATTCAGGGCTATAACGTGTAGATGAAGCACTAACAGGAGGCTTTAAAATTTTCATTCTAGTGTCCTTCGTTTGGGAGAAAAATGCAAAGGTACAATACAGCTTTTCCTTGCCAATATCTCTCTTTTGCAAAGAGCTAGGCATTGGAAAATTCAGGGCTATACCGTGTAGTTGAAGCACTAACAGGAGGCTTTTAAATTTTCATTCAAGTGTCCTTCGTTTGGGAGAAAAATGCAAAGGTACAATACAGCTTTTCCTTGCCGATATCTCTCTTTTGCAAAGAGATAGGCATTGGAAAATTCAGGGCTATAACGTGTAGATGAAGCACTGACAGGAGGCTTTAAAATTTTCATTCTAGTGTCTTTCGTTTGGGAGAAAAATGCAAAGGTACAATACAGCTTTTCCTTGCCGATATCTCTCTTTTGCAAAGAGCTAGGCATTGGAAAATTCAGGGCTATAACGTGTAGATGAAGCACTAACAGTAGGCTTTAAAATTTTCATTCTAGTGTCTTTCGTTTGGGAGAAAAATGCAAAGGTACAATACAGCTTTTCCTTGCCAATATCTCTCTTTTGCAAAGAGCTAGGCATTGGAAAATTCAGGGCTATACCGTGTAGATGAAGCACTAACAGGAGGCTTTTAAATTTTCATTCTAGTGTCCTTCGTTTGGGAGAAAAATGCAAAGGTACAATACAGCTTTTCCTTGCCGATATCTCTCTTTTGCAAAGAGATAGGCATTGGAAAATTCAGGGCTATAACGTGTAGATGAAGCACTAACAGGAGGCTTTAAAATTTTAATTCTAGTGTCTTTCGTTTGGGAGAAAAATGCAAAGGTACAATACAGTTTTTCCTTGCCGATATCTCTCTTTGGCAAAGAGATAGGCATTGGAAAATTCAGGGCTATAACGTGTAGATGAAGCACTAACAGGAGGCTTTAAAATTTTCATTCTAGTGTCTTTCGTTTGGGAGAAAAATGCAAAAGTACAATGCAGCTTTTCCTTGCCGATATCTCTCTTTTGCAAAGAGATAGGCATTGGAAAATGCAGGGCTATAACGTGTAGATGAAGCACTAACAGGAGGCTTTAAAATTTTCATTCTAGTGTCTTTCGTTTGGGAGAAAAATGCAAAGGTACAATACAGCATTTCCTTGCCGATATCTCTCTTTTGTAAAGAGATAGGCATTGGAAAATTCAGGGCTATTACGTGTAGATGAAGCACTAACAGGAGGCTTTAAAATTGTAATTCTAGTGTCTTTCGTTTGGGAGAAAAATGCAAAGGTACAATACAGTTTTTCCTTGCCGATATCTCTCTTTGGCAAAGAGATAGGCATTGGAAAATTCAGGGCTATAACGTGTAGATGAAGCACTAACAGGAGGCTTTAAAATTTTCATTCTAGTGTCTTTCGTTTGGGAGAAAAATGCAAAGGTACAATACAGCTTTTCCTTGCCGATATCTCTCTTTTGCAAAGAGATAGGCATTGGAAAATTCAGGGCTATAACGTGTAGATGAAGCACTAACAGGAGGCTTTAAAATTTTCATTCTAGTGTCTTTCGTTTGGGAGAAAAATGCAAAGGTACAATACAGCATTTCCTTGCCGATATCTCTCTTTTGTAAAGAGATAGGCATTGGAAAATTCAGGGCTATTACGTGTAGATGAAGCACTAACAGGAGGCTTTAAAATTTTCATTCTAGTGTCTTTCGTTTGGGAGAAAAATGCAAAAGTACAATGCAGCTTTTCCTTGCCGATATCTCTCTTTTGCAAAGAGATAGGCATTGGAAAATGCAGGGCTATAACGTGTAGATGAAGCACTAACAGGAGGCTTTAAAATTTTCATTCTAGTGTCTTTCGTTTGGGAGAAAAATGCAAAGGTATAATACAGCATTTCCTTGCCGATATCTCTCTTTTGCAAAGAGATAGGCATTGGAAAATTCAGGGCTATAACGTGTAGATGAAGCACTAACAGGAGGCTTTAAAATTTTCATTCTAGTGTCTTTCGTTTGGGAGAAAAATGCAAAGGTACAATACAGCTTTTCCTTGACGATATCTCTCTTTTGCAAAGAGATAGGCATTGGAAAATTCAGGGCTATAACGTGTAGATGAAGCACTAACAGGAGGCTTTAAAATTTTTATTCTAGTGTCCTTCGTTTGGGAGAAAAATGCAAAGGTACAATACAGCTTTTCCTTGCCGATATCTCTCTTTTGCAAAGAGATAGGAATTGGAAAATTCAGGGCTATAACGTGTAGATGAAGCACTAATAGGAGGCTTTAAAATTTTCATTCTAGTGTCCTTCGTTTGGGAGAAAAATGCAAAGGTACAATACAGCTTTTCCTTGCCGATATCTCTCTTTTGCAAAGAGATAGGCATTGGAAAATTCAGGGCTATAACGTGTAGATGAAGCATTAACAGTAGGCTTTAAAATTTTCATTCTAGTGTCTTTCGTTTGGGAGAAAAATGCAAAGGTACAATACAGCTTTTCCTTGCCAATATCTCTCTTTTGCAAAGAGCTAGGCATTGGAAAATTCAGGGCTATAACGTGTAGATGAAGCACTAACAGGAGGCTTTAAAATTGTCATTCTAGTGTCTTTCGTTTAGGAGAAAAATGCAAAGGTACAATACAGTTTTTCCTTGCCAATATATCTCTTTTGCAAAGAGATAGGCATTGGAAAATTCAGGGCTATAACGTGCAGATGAAGCACTAACAGGAGGCTTTAAAATTTTCATTCTAGTGTCCTTCGTTTGGGAGAAAAATGCAAAGGTACAATACAGCTTTTCCTTGCCAATATCTCTCTTTTGCAAAGAGCTAGGCATTGGAAAATTCAGGGCTATACCGTGTAGATGAAGCACTAACAGGAGGCTTTTAAATTTTCATTCTAGTGTCCTTCGTTTGGGAGAAAAATGCAAAGGTACAATACAGCTTTTCCTTGCCGATATCTCTCTTTTGCAAAGAGATAGGCATTGGAAAATTCAGGGCTATAACGTGTAGATGAAGCCCTAACAGGAGGCTTTAAAATTTTCATTCTAGTGTCTTTCGTTTGGGAGAAAAATGCAAAGGTACAATACAGCTTTTCCTTGCCGATATCTCTCTTTTGCAAAGAGATAGGCATTGGAAAATTCAGGGCTATAACGTGTAGATGAAGCACTAACAGGAGGCTTTAAAATTTTCATTCTAGTGTCTTTCGTTTGGGAGAAAAATGCAAAGGTACAATACAGCTTTTCCTTGCCGATATCTCTCTTTTGCAAAGAGATAGGCATTGGAAAATTCAGGGCTATAACGTGTAGATGAAGCACTAACAGGAGGCTTTAAAATTTTCATTCTAGTGTCCTTCGTTTGGGAGAAAAATGCAAAGGTACAATACAGCTTTTCCTTGCCGATATCTCTCTTTTGCAAAGAGCTAGGCATTGGAAAATTCAGGGCTATAACGTGTAGATGAAGCACTAACAGGAGGCTTTAAAATTTTCATTCTAGTGTCTTTCGTTTGGGAGAAAAATGCAAAAGTACAATGCTGCTTTTCCTTGCCGATATCTCTCTTTTGCAAAGAGATAGGCATTTGAAAATGCAGGGCTATAACGTGTAGATGAAGCACTAACAGGAGGCTTTTAAATTTTCATTCTAGTGTCCTTCGTTTGGGAGAAAAATGCAAAGGTACAATACAGTTTTTCCTTGCCGATATCTCTCTTTGGCAAAGAGATAGGCATTGGAAAATTCAGGGCTATAACGCGTAGATGAAGCACTAACAGGAGGCTTTAAAATTTTCATTCTAGTGTCTTTCGTTTGGGAGAAAAATGCAAAGGTACAATACAGCTTTTCCTTGCCAATATCTCTCTTTTGCAAAGAGCTAGGCATTGGAAAATGCAGGGCTATAACGTGTAGATGAAGCACTAACAGGAGGCTTTAAAATTTTCATTCTAGTGTCTTTCGTTTGGGAGAAAAATGCAAAGGTACAATACAGCATTTCCTTGCCGATATCTCTCTTTTGTAAAGAGATAGGCATTGGAAAATTCAGGGCTATTACGTGTAGATGAAGCACTAACAGGAGGCTTTAAAATTTTCATTCTAGTGTCTTTCGTTTGAGAGAAAAATGCAAAGGTACAATACAGTTTTTCCTTGCCGATATCTCTCTTTGGCAAAGAGATAGGCATTGGAAAATTCAGGGCTATAACGCGTAGATGAAGCACTAACAGGAGGCTTTAAAATTTTCATTCTAGTGTCTTTCGTTTGGGAGAAAAATGCAAAGGTACAATACAGCTTTTCCTTGCCAATATCTCTCTTTTGCAAAGAGCTAGGCATTGGAAAATGCAGGGCTATAACGTGTAGATGAAGCACTAACAGGAGGCTTTAAAATTTTCATTCTAGTGTCTTTCGTTTGGGAGAAAAATGCAAAGGTACAATACAGCATTTCCTTGCCGATATCTCTCTTTTGTAAAGAGATAGGCATTGGAAAATTCAGGGCTATTACGTGTAGATGAAGCACTAACAGGAGGCTTTAAAATTTTCATTCTAGTGTCTTTCGTTTGGGAGAAAAATGCAAAAGTACAATGCAGCTTTTCCTTGCCGATATCTCTCTTTTGCAAAGAGATAGCAATTGGAAAATGCAGGGCTATAACGTGTAAATGAAGCACTAACAGGAGGCTTTAAAATTTTCATTCTAGTGTCTTTCGTTTGGGAGAAAAATGCAAAGGTACAATACAGATTTTCCTTGCCGATATCTCTCTTTTGCAAAGAGCTAGGCATTGGAAAATTCAGGGCTATTACGTGTAGATGAAGCACTAACAGGAGGCTTTAAAATTTTCATTCTAGTGTCCTTCGTTTGGGAGAAAAATGCAAAGGTACAATACAGCTTTTCCTTGCCAATATCTCTCTTTTGCAAAGAGCTAGGCATTGGAAAATTCAGGGCTATAACGTGTAGATGAAGCACTAACAGGAGGCTTTTAAATTTTCATTCTAGTGTCCTTCGTTTGGGAGAAAAATGCAAAGGTACAATACAGCTTTTCCTTGCCGATATCTCTCTTTTGCAAAGAGATAGGCATTGGAAAATTCAGGGCTATAACGTGTAGATGAAGCACTAACAGGAGGCTTTAAAATTTTCATTCTAGTGTCTTTCGTTTGGGAGAAAAATGCAAAGGTACAATACAGCTTTTCCTTGCCGATATCTCTCTTTTGCAAAGAGCTAGGCATTGGAAAATTCAGGGCTATAACGTGTAGATGAAGCACTAACAGTAGGCTTTAAAATTTTAATTCTAGTGTCTTTCGTTTGGGAGAAAAATGCAAAGGTACAATACAGCTTTTCCTTGCCAATATCTCTCTTTTGCAAAGAGCTAGGCATTGGAAAATTCAGGGCTATACCGTGTAGATGAAGCACTAACAGGAGGCTTTTAAATTTTCATTCTAGTGTCCTTCGTTTGGGAGAAAAATGCAAAGGTACAATACAGCTTTTCCTTGCCGATATCTTTCTTTTGCAAAGATATAGGCATTGGAAAATTCAGGGCTATAACGTGTAGATGAAGCACTAACAGGAGGCTTTAAAATTTTAATTCTAGTGTCTTTCGTTTGGGAGAAAAATGCAAAGGTACAATACAGTTTTTCCTTGCCGATATCTCTCTTTGGCAAAGAGATAGGCATTGGAAAATTCAGGGCTATAACGTGTAGATGAAGCACTAACAGGAGGCTTTAAAATTTTCATTCTAGTGTCTTTCGTTTGGGAGAAAAATGCAAAGGTACAATACAGTTTTTCCTTGCCGATATCTCTCTTTGGCAAAGAGATAGGCATTGGAAAATTCAGGGCTATAACGCGTAGATGAAGCACTAACAGGAGGCTTTAAAATTTTCATTCTAGTGTCTTTCGTTTGGGAGAAAAATGCAAAGGTACAATACAGCTTTTCCTTGCCAATATCTCTCTTTTGCAAAGAGCTAGGCATTGGAAAATGCAGGGCTATAACGTGTAGATGAAGCACTAACAGGAGGCTTTAAAATTTTCATTCTAGTGTCTTTCGTTTGGGAGAAAAATGCAAAGGTACAATACAGCATTTCCTTGCCGATATCTCTCTTTTGTAAAGAGATAGGCATTGGAAAATTCAGGGCTATTACGTGTAGATGAAGCACTAACAGGAGGCTTTAAAATTTTCATTCTAGTGTCTTTCGTTTGGGAGAAAAATGCAAAAGTACAATGCAGCTTTTCCTTGCCGATATCTCTCTTTTGCAAAGAGATAGGCATTGGAAAATGCAGGGCTATAACGTGTAGATGAAGCACTAACAGGAGGCTTTAAAATTTTCATTCTAGTGTCTTTCGTTTGGGAGAAAAATGCAAAGGTACAATACAGCTTTTCCTTGCCGATATCTCTCTTTTGCAAAGAGATAGGCATTGGAAAATTCAGGGCTATAACGTGTAGATGAAGCACTAACAGGAGGCTTTAAAATTTTTATTCTAGTGTCCTTCGTTTGGGAGAAAAATGCAAAGGTACAATACAGCTTTTCCTTGCCGATATCTCTCTTTTGCAAAGAGATAGGAATTGGAAAATTCAGGGCTATAACGTGTAGATGAAGCACTAATAGGAGGCTTTAAAATTTTCATTCTAGTGTCCTTCGTTTGGGAGAAAAATGCAAAGGTACAATACAGCTTTTCCTTGCCGATATCTCTCTTTTGCAAAGAGATAGGCATTGGAAAATTCAGGGCTATAACGTGTAGATGAAGCACTAACAGGAGGCTTTAAAATTTTCATTCTAGTGTCTTTCGTTTGGGAGAAAAATGCAAAGGTACAATACAGCTTTTCCTTGCCGATATCTCTCTTTTGCAAAGAGCTAGGCATTGGAAAATTCAGGGCTATAACGTGTAGATGAAGCATTAACAGTAGGCTTTAAAATTTTCATTCTAGTGTCTTTCGTTTGGGAGAAAAATGCAAAGGTATAATACAGCTTTTCCTTGCCAATATCTCTCTTTTGCAAAGAGCTAGGCATTGGAAAATTCAGGGCTATAACGTGTAGATGAAGCACTAACAGGAGGCTTTAAAATTTTCATTCTAGTGTCTTTCGTTTAGGAGAAAAATGCAAAGGTACAATACAGTTTTTCCTTGCCAATATATCTCTTTTGCAAAGAGATAGGCATTGGAAAATTCAGGGCTATAACGTGCAGATGTAGCACTAACAGGAGGCTTTAAAATTTTCATTCTAGTGTCCTTCGTTTGGGAGAAAAATGCAAAGGTACAATACAGCTTTTCCTTGCCAATATCTCTCTTTTGCAAAGAGCTAGGCATTGGAAAATTCAGGGCTATACCGTGTAGATGAAGCACTAACAGGAGGCTTTTAAATTTTCATTCTAGTGTCCTTCGTTTGGGAGAAAAATGCAAAGGTACAATACAGCTTTTCCTTGCCGATATCTCTCTTTTGCAAAGAGATAGGCATTGGAAAATTCAGGGCTATAACGTGTAGATGAAGCACTAACAGGAGGCTTTAAAATTTTCATTCTAGTGTCTTTCGTTTGAGAGAAAAAATGCAAAGGTACAATACAGCTTTTCCTTGCCAATATATCTCTTTTGCAAAGAGATAGGCATTGGAAAATTCAGGGCTATAACGTGCAGATGAAGCACTAACAGGAGGCTTTAAAATTTTCATTCTAGTGTCCTTCGTTTGGGAGAAAAATGCAAAGGTACAATACAGCTTTTCCTTGCCAATATCTCTCTTTTGCAAAGAGCTAGGCATTGGAAAATTCAGGGCTATACCGTGTAGATGAAGCACTAACAGGAGGCTTTTAAATTTTCATTCTAGTGTCCTTCGTTTGGGAGAAAAATGCAAAAGTACAATGCTGCTTTTCCTTGCCGATATCTCTCTTTTGCAAAGAGATAGGCATTTGAAAATGCAGGGCTATAACGTGAAGATGAAGCACTAACAGGAGGCTTTAAAATTTTCATTCTAGTGTCTTTCGTTTGAGAGAAAAAATGCAAAGGTACAATACAGCTTTTCCTTGCCAATATCTCTCTTTTGCAAAGAGCTAGGCATTGGAAAATGCAGGGCTATAACGTGTAGATGAAGCACTAACAGGAGGCTTTACAATTTTCATTCTAGTGTCTTTCGTTTGGGAGAAAAATGCAAAGGTACAATGCTGCTTTTCCTTGCCGATATCTCTCTTTTGCAAAGAGCTAGGCATTGGAAAATTCAGGGCTATACCGTGTAGATGAAGCACTAACAGGAGGCTTTTAAATTTTCATTCTAGTGTCTTTCGTTTGGGAGAAAAATGCAAAGGTACAATACAGCTTTTCCTTGCCAATATCTCTCTTTTGCAAAGAGCTAGGCATTGGAAAATGCAGGGCTATAACGTGTAGATGAAGCACTAACAGGAGGCTTTACAATTTTCATTCTAGTGTCTTTCGTTTGGGAGAAAAATGCAAAGGTACAATGCTGCTTTTCCTTGCCGATATCTCTCTTTTGCAAAGAGCTAGGCATTGGAAAATTCAGGGCTATACCGTGTAGATGAAGCACTAACAGGAGGCTTTAAAATTTTCATTCTAGTGTCTTTCGTTTGGGAGAAAAATGCAAAGGTACAATACAGCATTTCCTTGCCGATATCTCTCTTTTGCAAAGAGATAGGCATTGGAAAATTCAGGGCTATAACGTGTAGATGAAGCACTAACAGGAGGCTTTAAAATTTTCATTCTAGTGTCTTTCGTTTGGGAGAAAAATGCAAAGGTACAATACAGCTTTTCCTTGCCGATATCTCTCTTTTGCAAAGAGCTAGGCATTGGAAAATTCAGGGCTATAACGTGTAGATGAAGCACTATCAGTAGGCTTTAAAATTTTCATTCTAGTGTCCTTCGTTTGAGAGAAAAATGCAAAGGTACAATACAGCATTTCCTTGCCAATATCTCTCTTTTGCAAAGAGCTAGGCATTGGAAAATTCAGGGCTATAACGTGTAGATGAAGCACTAACAGTAGGCTTTAAAATTTTCATTCTAGTGTCTTTCGTTTGGGAGAAAAATGCAAAGGTACAATACAGTTTTTCCTTGCCGATATCTCTCTTTTGCAAAGAGATAGGCATTGGAAAATTCAGGGCTATAACGTGTAGATGAAGCACTAACAGGAGGCTTTTAAATTTTCATTCTAGTGTCCTTCGTTTGGGAGAAAAATGCAAAGGTACAATACAGCTTTTCCTTGCCGATATCTCTCTTTTGCAAAGAGATAGGCATTGGAAAATTCAGGGCTATAACGTGTAGATGAAGCACTAACAGGAGGCTTTTAAATTTTCATTCTAGTGTCCTTCGTTTGGGAGAAAAATGCAAAGGTACAATACAGCTTTTCCTTGCCGATATCTCTCTTTTGCAAAGAGATAGGCATTGGAAAATTCAGGGCTATAACGTGTAGATGAAGCACTAACAGGAGGCTTTAAAATTTTAATTCTAGTGTCCTTCGTTTGGGAGAAAAATGCAAAGGTACAATACAGCTTTTCCTTGCCGATATCTCTCTTTTGCAAAGAGATAGGCATTGGAAAATTCAGGGCTATAACGTGTAGATGAAGCACTAATAGGAGGCTTTAAAATTTTCAATCTAGTGTCCTTCGTTTGGGAGAAAAATGCAAAGGTACAATACAGCTTTTCCTTGCCAATATCTCTCTTTTGCAAAGAGCTAGGCATTGGAAAATTCAGGGCTATACCGTGTAGATGAAGCACTAACAGGAGGCTTTAAAATTTTCATTCTAGTGTCTTTCGTTTGGGAGAAAAATGCAAAGGTACAATACAGCATTTCCTTGCCGATATCTCTCTTTTGCAAAGAGATAGGCATTGGAAAATTCAGGGCTATAACGTGTAGATGAAGCACTAACAGGAGGCTTTAAAATGTTCATTCTAGTGTCTTTCGTTTGGGAGAAAAATGCAAAGGTACAATACAGCTTTTCCTTGCCGATATCTCTCTTTTGCAAAGAGATAGGCATTGGAAAATTCAGGGCTATAACGTGTAGATGAAGCACTAACAGGAGGCTTTAAAATTTTCATTCTAGTGTCCTTCGTTTGGGAGAAAAATGCAAAGGTACAATACAGCTTTTCCTTGCCGATATCTCTCTTTTGCAAAGAGATAGGCATTGGAAAATTCAGGGCTATAACGTGTAGATGAAGCACTAATAGGAGGCTTTAAAATTTTCATTCTAGTGTCCTTCGTTTGGGAGAAAAATGCAAAGGTTCAATACAGCTTTTCCTTGCCGATATCTCTCTTTTGCAAAGAGATAGGCATTGGAAAATTCAGGGCTATAACGTGTAGATGAAGCACTAACAGGAGGCTTTAAAATTTTCATTCTAGTGTCTTTCGTTTTGGAGAAAAATGCAAAGGTACAATACAGCTTTTCCTTGCCGATATCTCTCTTTTGCAAAGAGCTAGGCATTGGAAAATTCAGGGCTATAACGTGTAGATGAAGCACTAACAGTAGGCTTTAAAATTTTCATTCTAGTGTCCTTCGTTTGGGAGAAAAATGCAAAGGTACAATACAGCTTTTCCTTGCCAATATCTCTCTTTTGCAAAGAGCTAGGCATTGGAAAATTCAGGGCTATAATGTGTAGATGAAGCACTAACAGGAGGCTTTAAAATTTTCATTCTAGTGTCTTTCGTGTGGGAGAAAAATGCAAAGGTACAATACAGCTTTTCCTTGCCAATATCTCTCTTTTGCAAAGAGCTAGGCATTGGAAAATGCAGGGCTATAACGTGTAGATGAAGCACTAACAGGAGGCTTTACAATTTTCATTCTAGTGTCTTTCGTTTGGGAGAAAAATGCAAAGGTACAATGCTGCTTTTCCTTGCCGATATCTCTCTTTTGCAAAGAGCTAGGCATTGGAAAATTCAGGGCTATACCGTGTAGATGAAGCACTAACAGGAGGCTTTAAAATTTTCATTCTAGTGTCTTTCGTTTGGGAGAAAAATGCAAAGGTACAATACAGCTTTTCCTTGCCGATATCTCTCTTTTGCAAAGAGCTAGGCATTGGAAAATTCAGGGCTATAACGTGTAGATGAAGCACTAACAGTAGGCTTTAAAATTTTCATTCTAGTGTCCTTCGTTTGAGAGAAAAATGCAAAGGTACAATACAGCATTTCCTTGCCAATATCTCTCTTTTGCAAAGAGCTAGGCATTGGAAAATTCAGGGCTATAACGTGTAGATGAAGCACTAACAGGAGGCTTTAAAATTTTCATTCTAGTGTCTTTCGTTTGGGAGAAAAATGCAAAGGTACAATACAGTTTTTCCTTGCCGATATCTCTCTTTTGCAAAGAGATAGGCATTGGAAAATTCAGGGCTATAACGTGTAGATGAAGCACTAACAGGAGGCTTTTAAATTTTCATTCTAGTGTCCTTCGTTTGGGAGAAAAATGCAAAGGTACAATACAGCTTTTCCTTGCCGATATCTCTCTTTTGCAAAGAGATAGGCATTGGAAAATTCAGGGCTATAACGTGTAGATGAAGCACTAACAGGAGGCTTTTAAATTTTCATTCTAGTGTCCTTCGTTTGGGAGAAAAATGCAAAGGTACAATACAGCTTTTCCTTGCCAATATCTCTCTTTTGCAAAGAGCTAGGCATTGGAAAATTCAGGGCTATACCGTGTAGATGAAGCACTAACAGGAGGCTTTTAAATTTTCATTCTAGTGTCCTTCGTTTGGGAGAAAAATGCAAAAGTACAATGCTGCTTTTCCTTGCCGATATCTCTCTTTTGCAAAGAGATAGGCATTTGAAAATGCAGGGCTATAACGTGAAGATGAAGCACTAACAGGAGGCTTTAAAATTTTCATTCTAGTGTCTTTCGTTTGAGAGAAAAAATGCAAAGGTACAATACAGCTTTTCCTTGCCAATATCTCTCTTTTGCAAAGAGCTAGGCATTGGAAAATGCAGGGCTATAACGTGTAGATGAAGCACTAACAGGAGGCTTTACAATTTTCATTCTAGTGTCTTTCGTTTGGGAGAAAAATGCAAAGGTACAATGCTGCTTTTCCTTGCCGATATCTCTCTTTTGCAAAGAGCTAGGCATTGGAAAATTCAGGGCTATACCGTGTAGATGAAGCACTAACAGGAGGCTTTTAAATTTTCATTCTAGTGTCTTTCGTTTGGGAGAAAAATGCAAAGGTACAATACAGCTTTTCCTTGCCAATATCTCTCTTTTGCAAAGAGCTAGGCATTGGAAAATGCAGGGCTATAACGTGTAGATGAAGCACTAACAGGAGGCTTTACAATTTTCATTCTAGTGTCTTTCGTTTGGGAGAAAAATGCAAAGGTACAATGCTGCTTTTCCTTGCCGATATCTCTCTTTTGCAAAGAGCTAGGCATTGGAAAATTCAGGGCTATACCGTGTAGATGAAGCACTAACAGGAGGCTTTAAAATTTTCATTCTAGTGTCTTTCGTTTGGGAGAAAAATGCAAAGGTACAATACAGCATTTCCTTGCCGATATCTCTCTTTTGCAAAGAGATAGGCATTGGAAAATTCAGGGCTATAACGTGTAGATGAAGCACTAACAGGAGGCTTTAAAATTTTCATTCTAGTGTCTTTCGTTTGGGAGAAAAATGCAAAGGTACAATACAGCTTTTCCTTGCCGATATCTCTCTTTTGCAAAGAGCTAGGCATTGGAAAATTCAGGGCTATAACGTGCAGATGAAGCACTATCAGTAGGCTTTAAAATTTTCATTCTAGTGTCCTTCGTTTGAGAGAAAAATGCAAAGGTACAATACAGCATTTCCTTGCCAATATCTCTCTTTTGCAAAGAGCTAGGCATTGGAAAATTCAGGGCTATAACGTGTAGATGAAGCACTAACAGTAGGCTTTAAAATTTTCATTCTAGTGTCTTTCGTTTGGGAGAAAAATGCAAAGGTACAATACAGTTTTTCCTTGCCGATATCTCTCTTTTGCAAAGAGATAGGCATTGGAAAATTCAGGGCTATAACGTGTAGATGAAGCACTAACAGGAGGCTTTACAATTTTCATTCTAGTGTCTTTCGTTTGGGAGAAAAATGCAAAGGTACAATGCTGCTTTTCCTTGCCGATATCTCTCTTTTGCAAAGAGATAGGCATTGGAAAATGCAGGGCTATAACGTGTAGATGAAGCACTAACAGGAGGCTTTAAAATTTTCATTCTAGTGTCTTTCGTTTGGGAGAAAAATGCAAAGGTACAATACAGTTTTTCCTTGCCGATATCTCTCTTTTGCAAAGAGATAGGCATTGGAAAATTCAGGGCTATAACGTGTAGATGAAGCACTAACAGGAGGCTTTAAAATTTTCATTCTAGTGTCCTTCGTTTGGGAGAAAAATGCAAAGGTACAATACAGCTTTTCCTTGCCAATATCTCTCTTTTGCAAAGAGCTAGGCATTGGAAAATTCAGGGCTATACCGTGTAGATGAAGCACTAACAGGAGGCTTTTAAATTTTCATTCTAGTGTCCTTCGTTTGGTAGAAAAATGCAAAGGTACAATAATGCTTTTCCTTGCCGATATCTCTCTTTTGCAAAGAGATAGGCATTGGAAAATTCTGGGCTATAACGTGTAGATGAAGCACTAACAGGAGGCTTTAAAATTTTCATTCTAGTGTCCTTCGTTTGGGAGAAAAATGCAAAGGTAAAATACAGCTTTTCCTTGCCGATATCTCTCTTTTGCAAAGAGATAGGCATTGGAAAATTCAGGGCTATAACGTGTAGATGAAGCACTAATAGGAGGCTTTAAAATTTTAATTCTAGTGTCCTTCATTTGGGAGAAAAATGCAAAGGTACAATAAAGCTTTTCCTTGCCGATATCTCTCTTTTTCAAAGAGATAGGCATTGGAAAATTCAGGGCTATAACGTGTAGATGAAGCACTAACAGGAGGCTTTAAAATTTTCATTCTAGTGTCTTTCGTTTGGGAGAAAAATGCAAAGGTACAATACAGCTTTTCCTTGCCGATATCTCTCTTTTGCAAAGAGCTAGGCATTGGAAAATTCAGGGCTATAACGTGTAGATGAAGCACTAACAGGAGGCTTTAAAATTTTCATTCTAGTGTCCTTCGTTTGGGAGAAAAATGCAAAGGTACAATACAGCTTTTCCTTGCCAATATCTCTCTTTTGCAAAGAGCTAGGCATTGGAAAATGCAGGGCTATAACGTGTAGATGAAGCACTAACAGGAGGCTTTACAATTTTCATTCTAGTGTCTTTCGTTTGGGAGAAAAATGCAAAGGTACAATGCTGCTTTTCCTTGCCGATATCTCTCTTTTGCAAAGAGATAGGCATTGGAAAATGCAGGGCTATAACGTGTAGATGAAGCACTAACAGGAGGCTTTAAAATTTTCATTCTAGTGTCTTTCGTTTGGGAGAAAAATGCAAAGGTACAATACAGTTTTTCCTTGCCGATATCTCTCTTTTGCAAAGAGATAGGCATTGGAAAATTCAGGGCTATAACGTGTAGATGAAGCACTAACAGGAGGCTTTAAAATTTTCATTCTAGTGTCCTTCGTTTGGGAGAAAAATGCAAAGGTACAATACAGCTTTTCCTTGCCAATATCTCTCTTTTGCAAAGAGCTAGGCATTGGAAAATTCAGGGCTATACCGTGTAGATGAAGCACTAACAGGAGGCTTTTAAATTTTCATTCTAGTGTCCTTCGTTTGGTAGAAAAATGCAAAGGTACAATAATGCTTTTCCTTGCCGATATCTCTCTTTTGCAAAGAGATAGGCATTGGAAAATTCTGGGCTATAACGTGTAGATGAAGCACTAACAGGAGGCTTTAAAATTTTCATTCTAGTGTCCTTCGTTTGGGAGAAAAATGCAAAGGTAAAATACAGCTTTTCCTTGCCGATATCTCTCTTTTGCAAAGAGATAGGCATTGGAAAATTCAGGGCTATAACGTGTAGATGAAGCACTAATAGGAGGCTTTAAAATTTTAATTCTAGTGTCCTTCATTTGGGAGAAAAATGCAAAGGTACAATAAAGCTTTTCCTTGCCGATATCTCTCTTTTTCAAAGAGATAGGCATTGGAAAATTCAGGGCTATAACGTGTAGATGAAGCACTAACAGGAGGCTTTAAAATTTTCATTCTAGTGTCTTTCGTTTGGGAGAAAAATGCAAAGGTACAATACAGCTTTTCCTTGCCGATATCTCTCTTTTGCAAAGAGCTAGGCATTGGAAAATTCAGGGCTATAACGTGTAGATGAAGCACTAACAGGAGGCTTTAAAATTTTCATTCTAGTGTCCTTCGTTTGGGAGAAAAATGCAAAGGTACAATACAGCTTTTCCTTGCCAATATCTCTCTTTTGCAAAGAGCTAGGCATTGGAAAATGCAGGGCTATAACGTGTAGATGAAGCACTAACAGGAGGCTTTACAATTTTCATTCTAGTGTCTTTCGTTTGGGAGAAAAATGCAAAGGTACAATGCTGCTTTTCCTTGCCGATATCTCTCTTTTGCAAAGAGATAGGCATTGGAAAATGCAGGGCTATAACGTGTAGATGAAGCACTAACAGGAGGCTTTAAAATTTTCATTCTAGTGTCTTTCGTTTGGGAGAAAAATGCAAAGGTACAATACAGTTTTTCCTTGCCGATATCTCTCTTTTGCAAAGAGATAGGCATTGGAAAATTCAGGGCTATAACGTGTAGATGAAGCACTAACAGGAGGCTTTAAAATTTTCATTCTAGTGTCCTTCGTTTGGGAGAAAAATGCAAAGGTACAATACAGCTTTTCCTTGCCAATATCTCTCTTTTGCAAAGAGCTAGGCATTAGAAAATTCAGGGCTATACCGTGTAGATGAAGCACTAACAGGAGGCTTTTAAATTTTCATTCTAGTGTCCTTCGTTTGGTAGAAAAATGCAAAGGTACAATACTGCTTTTCCTTGCCGATATCTCTCTTTTGCAAAGAGATAGGCATTGGAAAATTCTGGGCTATAACGTGTAGATGAAGCACTAACAGGAGGCTTTAAAATTTTCATTCTAGTGTCCTTCGTTTGGGAGAAAAATGCAAAGGTAAAATACAGCTTTTCCTTGCCGATATCTCTCTTTTGCAAAGAGATAGGCATTGGAAAATTCAGGGCTATAACGTGTAGATGAAGCACTAATAGGAGGCTTTAAAATTTTAATTCTAGTGTCCTTCATTTGGGAGAAAAATGCAAAGGTACAATAAAGCTTTTCCTTGCCGATATCTCTCTTTTGCAAAGAGATAGGCATTGGAAAATTCAGGGCTATAACGTGTAGATGAAGCACTAACAGGAGGCTTTAAAATTTTCATTCTAGTGTCTTTCGTTTGGGAGAAAAATGCAAAGGTACAATACAGCTTTTCCTTGCCGATATCTCTCTTTTGCAAAGAGCTAGGCATTGGAAAATTCAGGGCTATAACGTGTAGATGAAGCACTAACAGAAGGCTTTAAAATTTTCATTCTAGTGTCTTTAGTTTGGGAGAAAAATGCAAAGGTACAATACAGCTTTTCCTTGCCGATATCTCTCTTTTGCAAAGAGATAGGCATTGGAAAATTCAGGGCTATAACGTGTAGATGAAGCACTAACAGGAGGCTTTAAAATTTTCATTCTAGTGTCCTTCGTTTGGGAGAAAAATGCAAAGGTACAATACAGCTTTTCCTTGCCAATGTCTCTATTTTGCAAAGAGCTAGGCATTGGAAAATTCAGGGCTATAACGTGTAGATGAAGCACTAACAGGAGGCTTTACAATTTTCATTCTAGTGTCTTTCGTTTGGGAGAAAAATGCAAAGGTACAATACAGCTTTTCCTTGCCGATATCTCTCTTTTGCAAAGAGATAGGCATTGGAAAATTCAGGGCAATAACGTGTAGATGAAGCACTAACAGGAGGCTTTAAAATTTTCATTCTAGTGTCTTTCGTTTGGGAGAAAAATGCAAAGGTACAATACAGCTTTTCCTTGCCGATATCTCTCTTTTGCAAAGAGCTAGGCATTGGAAAATTCAGGGCTATAACGTGTAGATGAAGCACTAACAGGAGGCTTTAAAATTTTCTTTCTAGTGTCCTTCGTTTGGGAGAAAAATGCAATGGTACAAGACAGCTTTTCCTTGCCAAGAGCTGCGCATTGGAAAATTCAGGGCTATGTCGTGTAGATGATGGCCTAACAGGAGGCTTTAAAATTTTCTTTCTAGTGTCCTTCGTTTGGGAGAAAAATGCAAAGGTACAAGACAGCTTTTCCTTGCCAATATCTCTCTTTTGCAAAGAGCTACGGATTGGAAAATTCAGGGCTATGTCGTGTAGATGATGTCCTAACAGGAGGCTTTAAAATTTTCTTTCTAGTGTCCTTCGTTTGGGAGAAAAATGCAACGGTACAAGACAGCTTTTCCTTGCCAATATCTCTCTTTTGCAAAGAGCTACGCATTGGAAAATTCAGGGCTATGTCGTGTAGATGATGGCCTAACAGGAGGCTTTAAAATTTTCTTTCTAGTGTCCTTCGTTTGGGAGAAAAATGCAATGGTACAAGACAGCTTTTCCTTGCCAATATCTCTCTTTTGCAAAGAGCTGCGCATTGGAAAATTCAGGGCTATGTCGTGTAGATGATGGCCTAACAGGAGGCTTTAAAATTTTCTTTCTAGTGTCCTTCGTTTGGGAGAAAAATGCAAAGGTACAAGACAGCTTTTCCTTGCCAATATCTCTCTTTTGCAAAGAGCTACGCATTGGAAAATTCAGGGCTATGTCGTGTAGATGATGGCCTAACAGGAGGCTTTAAAATTTTCTTTCTAGTGTCCTTCGTTTGGGAGAAAAATGCAAAGGTACAAGACAGCTTTTCCTTGCCAATATCTCTCTTTTGCAAAGAGCTACGCATTGGAAAATTCAGGGCTATGTCGTGTAGATGATGGCCTAACAGGAGGCTTTAAAATGTTCTTTCTAGTGTCCTTCGTTTGGGAGAAAAATGCAATGGTACAAGACAGCTTTTCCTTGCCAATATCTCTCTTTTGCAAAGAGCTGCGCATTGGAAAATTCAGGGCTATGTCGTGTAGTTGATGGCCTAACAGGAGGCTTTAAAATTTTCTTTCTAGTGACCTTCGTTTGGGAGAAAAATGCAAAGGTACAAGACAGCTTTTCCTTGCCAATATCTCTCTTTTGCAAAGAGCTGCGCATTGGAAAATTCAGGGCTATGTCGTGTAGATGATGGCCTAACAGGAGGCTTTAAAATGTTCTTTCTAGTGTCCTTCGTTTGGGAGAAAAATGCAATGGTACAAGACAGCTTTTCCTTGCAAATATCTCTCTTTTGCAAAGAGCTGCGCATTGGAAAACTCAGGGCTATGTCGTGTAGATGATGGCCTAACAGGAGGCTTTAAAATTTTCTTTCTAGTGTCCTTCGTTTGGGAGAAAAATGCAAAGGTACAAGACAGCTTTTCCTTGCCAATATCTCTCTTTTGCAAAGAGCTGCGCATTGGAAAATTCAGGGCTATGTCGTGTAGATGATGGCCTAACAGGAGGCTTTAAAATTTTCATTCTAGTGTCTTTCGTTTGGGAGAAAAATGCAAAAGTACAATGCTGCTTTTCCTTGCCGATATCTCTCTTTTGCAAAGAGATAAGCATTGGAAAATTCAGGGCTATAACGTGTAGATGAAGCACTAACAGGAGGCTTTAAAATTTTCATTCTAGTGTCTTTCGTTTGGGAGAAAAATGCAAAGGTACAATACAGCTTTTCCTTGCCAATATCTCTCTTTTGCAAAGAGCTAGGCATTGGAAAATGCAGGGCTATAACGTGTAGATGAAGCACTAACAGGAGGCTTTACAATTTTCATTCTAGTGTCTTTCGTTCGGGAGAAAAATGCAAAGGTACAATACAGCTTTTCCTTGCCGATATCTCTCTTTTGCAAAGAGATAGGCATTGGAAAATTCAGGGCTATAACGTGTAGATGAAGCACTAACAGGAGGCTTAAACATTTTCATTCTAGTGTCCTTCGTTTGGAAGAAAAATGCAAAGGTACAATACAGCTTTTCCTTGCCAATATCTCTCTTTTGCAAAGAGATAGGCATTGAAAAATTCAGGGCTATAACGTGTAGATGAAGCACTAACAGGAGGCTTTAAAATTTTCATTCTAGTGTCTTTCGTTTGGGAGAAAAATGCAAAGGTACAATACAGCTTTTCCTTGCCGATATCTCTCTTTTGCAAAGAGATAGGCATTGGAAAATTCTGGGCTATAACGTGTAGATGAAGCACTAACAGGAGGCTTTAAAATTTTCATTCTAGTGTCCTTCGTTTGGGAGAAAAATGCAAAGGTACAATACAGCTTTTCCTTGCCGATATCTCTCTTTTGCAAAGAGATAGGCATTGGAAAATTCAGGGCTATAACGTGTAGATGAAGCACTAATAGGAGGCTTTAAAATTTTCATTCTAGTGTCCTTCTTTTGGGAGAAAAATGCAAAGGTACAATACAGCTTTTCCTTGCCGATATCTCTCTTTTGCAAAGAGCTAGGCATTGGAAAATTCAGGGCTATAACGTGTAGATGAAGCACTAACAGGAGGCTTTAAAATTTTCATTCTAGTGTCTTTCGTTTGGGAGAAAAATGCAAAGGTACAATACAGTTTTTCCTTGCCGATATCTCTCTTTTGCAAAGAGATAGGCATTGGAAAATTCAGGGCTATAACGTGTAGATGAAGCACTAACAGGAGGCTTTAAAATTTTCATTCTAGTGTCCTTCGTTTGGGAGAAAAATGCAAAGGTACAATACAGCTTTTCCTTGCCAATATCTCTCTTTTGCAAAGAGCTAGGCATTGGAAAATGCAGGGCTATAACGTGTAGATGAAGCACTAACAGGAGGCTTTACAATTTTCATTCTAGTGTCTTTCGTTTGGGAGAAAAATGCAAAGGTACAATGCTGCTTTTCCTTGCCGATATCTCTCTTTTGCAAAGAGATAGGCATTGGAAAATGCAGGGCTATAACGTGTAGATGAAGCACTAACAGGAGGCTTTAAAATTTTCATTCTAGTGTCTTTCGTTTGGGAGAAAAATGCAAAGGTACAATACAGTTTTTCCTTGCCGATATCTCTCTTTTGCAAAGAGATAGGCATTGGAAAATTCAGGGCTATAACGTGTAGATGAAGCACTAACAGGAGGCTTTAAAATTTTCATTCTAGTGTCCTTCGTTTGGGAGAAAAATGCAAAGGTACAATACAGCTTTTCCTTGCCAATATCTCTCTTTTGCAAAGAGCTAGGCATTGGAAAATTCAGGGCTATACCGTGTAGATGAAGCACTAACAGGAGGCTTTTAAATTTTCATTCTAGTGTCCTTCGTTTGGTAGAAAAATGCAAAGGTACAATAATGCTTTTCCTTGCCGATATCTCTCTTTTGCAAAGAGATAGGCATTGGAAAATTCTGGGCTATAACGTGTAGATGAAGCACTAACAGGAGGCTTTAAAATTTTCATTCTAGTGTCCTTCGTTTGGGAGAAAAATGCAAAGGTAAAATACAGCTTTTCCTTGCCGATATCTCTCTTTTGCAAAGAGATAGGCATTGGAAAATTCAGGGCTATAACGTGTAGATGAAGCACTAATAGGAGGCTTTAAAATTTTAATTCTAGTGTCCTTCATTTGGGAGAAAAATGCAAAGGTACAATAAAGCTTTTCCTTGCCGATATCTCTCTTTTTCAAAGAGATAGGCATTGGAAAATTCAGGGCTATAACGTGTAGATGAAGCACTAACAGGAGGCTTTAAAATTTTCATTCTAGTGTCTTTCGTTTGGGAGAAAAATGCAAAGGTACAATACAGCTTTTCCTTGCCGATATCTCTCTTTTGCAAAGAGCTAGGCATTGGAAAATTCAGGGCTATAACGTGTAGATGAAGCACTAACAGGAGGCTTTAAAATTTTCATTCTAGTGTCCTTCGTTTGGGAGAAAAATGCAAAGGTACAATACAGCTTTTCCTTGCCAATATCTCTCTTTTGCAAAGAGCTAGGCATTGGAAAATGCAGGGCTATAACGTGTAGATGAAGCACTAACAGGAGGCTTTACAATTTTCATTCTAGTGTCTTTCGTTTGGGAGAAAAATGCAAAGGTACAATGCTGCTTTTCCTTGCCGATATCTCTCTTTTGCAAAGAGATAGGCATTGGAAAATGCAGGGCTATAACGTGTAGATGAAGCACTAACAGGAGGCTTTAAAATTTTCATTCTAGTGTCTTTCGTTTGGGAGAAAAATGCAAAGGTACAATACAGTTTTTCCTTGCCGATATCTCTCTTTTGCAAAGAGATAGGCATTGGAAAATTCAGGGCTATAACGTGTAGATGAAGCACTAACAGGAGGCTTTAAAATTTTCATTCTAGTGTCCTTCGTTTGGGAGAAAAATGCAAAGGTACAATACAGCTTTTCCTTGCCAATATCTCTCTTTTGCAAAGAGCTAGGCATTGGAAAATTCAGGGCTATACCGTGTAGATGAAGCACTAACAGGAGGCTTTTAAATTTTCATTCTAGTGTCCTTCGTTTGGTAGAAAAATGCAAAGGTACAATACTGCTTTTCCTTGCCGATATCTCTCTTTTGCAAAGAGATAGGCATTGGAAAATTCTGGGCTATAACGTGTAGATGAAGCACTAACAGGAGGCTTTAAAATTTTCATTCTAGTGTCCTTCGTTTGGGAGAAAAATGCAAAGGTAAAATACAGCTTTTCCTTGCCGATATCTCTCTTTTGCAAAGAGATAGGCATTGGAAAATTCAGGGCTATAACGTGTAGATGAAGCACTAATAGGAGGCTTTAAAATTTTAATTCTAGTGTCCTTCATTTGGGAGAAAAATGCAAAGGTACAATAAAGCTTTTCCTTGCCGATATCTCTCTTTTGCAAAGAGATAGGCATTGGAAAATTCAGGGCTATAACGTGTAGATGAAGCACTAACAGGAGGCTTTAAAATTTTCATTCTAGTGTCTTTCGTTTGGGAGAAAAATGCAAAGGTACAATACAGCTTTTCCTTGCCGATATCTCTCTTTTGCAAAGAGCTAGGCATTGGAAAATTCAGGGCTATAACGTGTAGATGAAGCACTAACAGAAGGCTTTAAAATTTTCATTCTAGTGTCTTTAGTTTGGGAGAAAAATGCAAAGGTACAATACAGCTTTTCCTTGCCGATATCTCTCTTTTGCAAAGAGATAGGCATTGGAAAATTCAGGGCTATAACGTGTAGATGAAGCACTAACAGGAGGCTTTAAAATTTTCATTCTAGTGTCCTTCGTTTGGGAGAAAAATGCAAAGGTACAATACAGCTTTTCCTTGCCAATATCTCTCTTTTGCAAAGAGCTAGGCATTGGAAAATGCAGGGCTATAACGTGTAGATGAAGCACTAACAGGAGGCTTTACAATTTTCATTCTAGTGTCTTTCGTTTGGGAGAAAAATGCAAAGGTACAATGCTGCTTTTCCTTGCCGATATCTCTCTTTTGCAAAGAGATAGGCATTGGAAAATGCAGGGCTATAACGTGTAGATGAAGCACTAACAGGAGGCTTTAAAATTTTCATTCTAGTGTCTTTCGTTTGGGAGAAAAATGCAAAGGTACAATACAGTTTTTCCTTGCCGATATCTCTCTTTTGCAAAGAGATAGGCATTGGAAAATTCAGGGCTATAACGTGTAGATGAAGCACTAACAGGAGGCTTTAAAATTTTCATTCTAGTGTCCTTCGTTTGGGAGAAAAATGCAAAGGTACAATACAGCTTTTCCTTGCCAATATCTCTCTTTTGCAAAGAGCTAGGCATTGGAAAATTCAGGGCTATACCGTGTAGATGAAGCACTAACAGGAGGCTTTTAAATTTTCATTCTAGTGTCCTTCGTTTGGTAGAAAAATGCAAAGGTACAATACAGCTTTTCCTTGCCAATATCTCTCTTTTGCAAAGAGCTAGGCATTGGAAAATTCAGGGCTATACCGTGTAGATGAAGCACTAACAGGAGGCTTTTAAATTTTCATTCTAGTGTCCTTCGTTTGGTAGAAAAATGCAAAGGTACAATACTGCTTTTCCTTGCCGATATCTCTCTTTTGCAAAGAGATAGGCATTGTAAAATTCTGGGCTATAACGTGTAGATGAAGCACTAACAGGAGGCTTTAAAATTTTCATTCTAGTGTCCTTCGTTTGGGAGAAAAATGCAAAGGTAAAATACAGCTTTTCCTTGCCGATATCTCTCTTTTGCAAAGAGATAGGCATTGGAAAATTCAGGGCTATAACGTGTAGATGAAGCACTAATAGGAGGCTTTAAAATTTTAATTCTAGTGTCCTTCATTTGGGAGAAAAATGCAAAGGTACAATAAAGCTTTTCCTTGCCGATATCTCTCTTTTGCAAAGAGATAGGCATTGGAAAATTCAGGGCTATAACGTGTAGATGAAGCACTAACAGGAGGCTTTAAAATTTTCATTCTAGTGTCTTTCGTTTGGGAGAAAAATGCAAAGGTACAATACAGCTTTTCCTTGCCGATATCTCTCTTTTGCAAAGAGCTAGGCATTGGAAAATTCAGGGCTATAACGTGTAGATGAAGCACTAACAGAAGGCTTTAAAATTTTCATTCTAGTGTCTTTAGTTTGGGAGAAAAATGCAAAGGTACAATACAGCTTTTCCTTGCCGATATCTCTCTTTTGCAAAGAGATAGGCATTGGAAAATTCAGGGCTATAACGTGTAGATGAAGCACTAACAGGAGGCTTTAAAATTTTCATTCTAGTGTCCTTCGTTTGGGAGAAAAATGCAAAGGTACAATACAGCTTTTCCTTGCCAATATCTCTCTTTTGCAAAGAGCTAGGCATTGGAAAATGCAGGGCTATAACGTGTAGATGAAGCACTAACAGGAGGCTTTACAATTTTCATTCTAGTGTCTTTCGTTTGGGAGAAAAATGCAAAGGTACAATGCTGCTTTTCCTTGCCGATATCTCTCTTTTGCAAAGAGATAGGCATTGGAAAATGCAGGGCTATAACGTGTAGATGAAGCACTAACAGGAGGCTTTAAAATTTTCATTCTAGTGTCTTTCGTTTGGGAGAAAAATGCAAAGGTACAATACAGTTTTTCCTTGCCGATATCTCTCTTTTGCAAAGAGATAGGCATTGGAAAATTCAGGGCTATAACGTGTAGATGAAGCACTAACAGGAGGCTTTAAAATTTTCATTCTAGTGTCCGTCGTTTGGGAGAAAAATGCAAAGGTACAATACAGCTTTTCCTTGCCAATATCTCTCTTTTGCAAAGAGCTAGGCATTGGAAAATTCAGGGCTATACCGTGTAGATGAAGCACTAACAGGAGGCTTTTAAATTTTCATTCTAGTGTCCTTCATTTGGGAGAAAAATGCAAAGGTACAATAAAGCTTTTCCTTGCCGATATCTCTCTTTTGCAAAGAGATAGGCATTGGAAAATTCAGGGCTATAACGTGTAGATGAAGCACTAACAGGAGGCTTTAAAATTTTCATTCTAGTGTCTTTCGTTTGGGAGAAAAATGCAAAGGTACAATACAGCTTTTCCTTGCCGATATCTCTCTTTTGCAAAGAGCTAGGCATTGGAAAATTCAGGGCTATAACGTGTAGATGAAGCACTAACAGTAGGCTTTAAAATTTTCATTCTAGTGTCTTTAGTTTGGGAGAAAAATGCAAAGGTACAATACAGCTTTTCCTTGCCGATATCTCTCTTTTGCAAAGAGATAGGCATTGGAAAATTCAGGGCTATAACGTGTAGATGAAGCACTAACAGGAGGCATTAAAATTTTCATTCTAGTGTCTTTCGTTTGGGAGAAAAATGCAAAGGTACAATACAGCTTTTCCTTGCCAATATCTCTCTTTTGCAAAGAGCTAGGCATTGGAAAATTCAGGGCTATAACGAGTAGATGAAGCACTAACAGGAGGCTTTAAAATTTTCATTCTAGTGTCTTTCGTTTGGGAGAAAAATGCAAAAGTACAATGCAGCTTTTCCTTGCCGATATCTCTCTTTTGCAAAGAGATAGGCATTGGAAAATGCAGGGCTATAACGTGTAGATGAAGCACTAACAGTAGGCTTTAAAATTTTCATTCTAGTGTCTTTCGTTTGGGAGAAAAATGCAAAGGTACAATACAGCATTTCCTTGCCGATATCTCTCTTTTGCAAAGAGATAGGCATTGGAAAATTCAGGGCTATTACGTGTAGATGAAGCACTAAAAGGAGGCTTTAAAATTTTCATTCTAGTGTCTTTCGTTTGGGAGAAAAATGCAAAAGTACAATGCAGCTTTTCCTTGCCGATATCTCTCTTTTGCAAAGAGATAGGCATTGGAAAATTCAGGGCTATAACGTGTAGATGAAACACTAACAGTAGGCTTTAAAATTTTCATTCTAGTGTCTTTAGTTTGGGAGAAAAATGCAAAGGTACAATACAGCTTTTCCTTGCCAATATCTCTCTTTTGCAAAGAGCTAGGCATTGGAAAATTCAGGGCTATAACGTGTAGATGAAGCACTAACAGGAGGCTTTAAAATTTTCATTCTAGTGTCTTTCGTTTGGGAGAAAAATGCAAAGGTACAATACAGTTTTTCCTTGCCGATATCTCTCTTTTGCAAAGAGATAGGCATTGGAAAATTCAGGGCTATAACGTGTAGATGAAGCACTAACAGGAGGCTTTAAAATTTTCATTCTAGTGTCTTTCGTTTGGGAGAAAAATGCAAAGGTACAATACAGCATTTCGTTGCCGATATCTCTCTTTTGCAAAGAGATAGGCATTGGAAAATTCAGGGCTATAACGTGTAGATGAAGCACTAACAGTAGGCTTTAAAATTTTCATTCTAGTGTCTTTAGTTTGGGAGAAAAATGCAAAGGTACAATACAGCTTTTCCTTGCCAATATCTCTCTTTTGCAAAGAGCTAGGCATTGGAAAATTCAGGGCTATAACGTGTAGATGAAGCACTAACAGGAGGCTTTAAAATTTTCATTCTAGTGTCTTTCGTTTGGGAGAAAAATGCAAAGGTACAATACAGTTTTTCCTTGCCGATATCTCTCTTTTGCAAAGAGATAGGCATTGGAAAATTCAGGGCTATAACGTGTAGATGAAGCACTAACAGGAGGCTTTAAAATTTTCATTCTAGTGTCCTTCGTTTGGGAGAAAAATGCAAAGGTACAATACAGTTTTTCCTTGCCAATATCTCTCTTTTGCAAAGAGCTAGGCATTGGAAAATTCAGGACTATACCGTGTAGATGAAGCACTAAACAGGAGGCTTTTAAATTTTCATTCTAGTGTCCTTCGTTTGGGAGAAAAATGCAAAGGTACAATACAGCTTTTCCTTGCCGATATCTCTCTTTTGCAAAGAGATAGGCATTGGAAAATTCAGGGCTATAACGTGTAGTTGAAGCACTAACAGGAGGCTTTAAAATTTTCATTCTAGTGTCTTTCGTTTGGGAGAAAAATGCAAAGGTACAATACAGTTTTTCCTTGCCGATATCTCTCTTTTGCAAAGAGATAGGCATTGGAAAATTCAGGGCTATAACGTGTAGATGAAGCACTAACAGTAGGCTTTAAAATTTTCATTCTAGTGTCTTTCGTTTGGGAGAAAAATGCAAAGGTACAATACAGCATTTCCTTGCCGATATCTCTCTTTTGCAAAGAGATAGGCATAGGAAAATTCAGGGCTATTACGTGTAGATGAAGCACTAAAAGGAGGCTTTAAAATTTTCATTCTAGTGTCTTTCATTTGGGAGAAAAATGCAAAAGTACAATGCAGCTTTTCCTTGCCGATATCTCTCTTTTGCAAAGAGCTACGCATTGGAAAATTCAGGGCTATGTCGTGTAGATGATGGCCTAACAGGAGGCTTTAAAATTTTCTTTCTAGTGTCCTTCGTTTGGGAGAAAAATGCAATGGTACAAGACAGCTTTTCCTTGCCAATATCTCTCTTTTGCAAAGAGCTGCGCATTGGAAAATTCAGGGCTATGTCGTGTAGATGATGGCCTAACAGGAGGCTTTAAAATTTTCTTTCTAGTGTCCTTCGTTTGGGAGAAAAATGCAAAGGTACAAGACAGCTTTTCCTTGCCAATATCTCTCTTTTGCAAAGAGCTACGCATTGGAAAATTCAGGGCTATGTCGTGTAGATGATGGCCTAACAGGAGGCTTTAAAATTTTCTTTCTAGTGTCCTTCGTTTGGGAGAAAAATGCAAAGGTACAAGACAGCTTTTCCTTGCCAATATCTCTCTTTTGCAAAGAGCTGCGCATTGGAAAATTCAGGGCTATGTCGTGTAGATGATGGCCTAACAGGAGGCTTTAAAATTTTCTTTCTAGTGTCCTTCGTTTGGGAGAAAAATGCAAAGGTACAAGACAGCTTTTCCTTGCCAATATCTCTATTTTGCAAAGAGCTACGCATTGGAAAATTCAGGGCTATGTCGTGTAGATGATGGCCTAACAGGAGGCTTTAAAATTTTCTTTCTAGTGACCTTCGTTTGGGAGAAAAATGCAAAGGTACAAGACAGCTTTTCCTTGCCAATATCTCTCTTTTGCAAAGAGCTGCGCATTGGAAAATGCAGGGCTATAACGTGTAGATGAAGCACTAACAGGAGGCTTTAAAATTTTCATTCTAGTGTCTTTCGTTTGGGAGAAAAATGCAAAGGTACAATACAGTTTTTCCTTGCCGATATCTCTCTTTTGCAAAGAGATAGGCATTGGAAAATTCAGGGCTATAACGTGTAGATGAAGCACTAACAGGAGGCTTTAAAATTTTCATTCTAGTGTCCTTCGTTTGGGAGAAAAATGCAAAGGTACAATACAGCTTTTCCTTGCCAATATCTCTCTTTTGCAAAGAGCTAGGCATTGGAAAATTCAGGGCTATACCGTGTAGATGAAGCACTAACAGGAGGCTTTTAAATTTTCATTCTAGTGTCCTTCGTTTGGTAGAAAAATGCAAAGGTACAATACAGCTTTTCCTTGCCGATATCTCTCTTTTGCAAAGAGATAGGCATTGGAAAATTCAGGGCTATAACGTGTAGATGAAGCACTAACAGGAGGCTTTAAAATTTTCATTCTAGTGTCTTTCGTTTGGGAGAAAAATGCAAAAGTACAATGCAGCTTTTCCTTGCCGATATCTCTCTTTTGCAAAGAGATAGGCATTGGAAAATTCAGGGCTATAACGTGTAGATGAAGCACTAACAGGAGGCTTTAAAATATTCATTCTAGTGTCTTTCGTTTGGGAGAAAAATGCAAAAGTACAATGCAGCTTTTCCTTGCCGATATCTCTCTTTTGCAAAGAGATAGGCATTGGAAAATGCAGGGCTATAACGTGTAGATGAAGCACTAACAGTAGGCTTTAAAATTTTCATTCTAGTGTCTTTCGTTTGGGAGAAAAATGCAAAGGTACAATACAGCATTTCCTTGCCGATATCTCTCTTTTGCAAAGAGATAGGCATTGGAAAATTCAGGGCTATTACGTGTAGATGAAGCACTAAAAGGAGGCTTTAAAATTTTCATTCTAGTGTCTTTCGTTTGGGAAAAAAATGCAAAAGTACAATGCAGCTTTTCCTTGCCGATATCTCTCTTTTGCAATGAGATAGGCATTGGAAAATTCAGGGCTATAACGTGTAGATGAAGCACTAACAGTAGGCTTTAAAATTTTCATTCTAGTGTCTTTAGTTTGGGAGAAAAATGCAAAGGTACAATACAGCTTTTCCTTGCCAATATCTCTCTTTTGCAAAGAGCTAGGCATTGGAAAATTCAGGGCTATAACGTGTAGATGAAGCACTAACAGGAGGCTTTAAAATTTTCATTCTAGTGTCTTTCGTTTGGGAGAAAAATGCAAAGGTACAATACAGTTTTTCCTTGCCGATATCTCTCTTTTGCAAAGAGATAGGCATTGGAAAATTCAGGGCTATAACGTGTAGATGAAGCACTAACAGGAGGCTTTAAAATTTTCATTCTAGTGTCTTTCGTTTGGGAGAAAAATGCAAAGGTACAATACAGCATTTCGTTGCCGATATCTCTCTTTTGCAAAGAGATAGGCATTGGAAAATTCAGGGCTATAACGTGTAGATGAAGCACTAACAGTAGGCTTTAAAATTTTCATTCTAGTGTCTTTAGTTTGGGAGAAAAATGCAAAGGTACAATACAGCTTTTCCTTGCCAATATCTCTCTTTTGCAAAGAGCTAGGCATTGGAAAATTCAGGGCTATAACGTGTAGATGAAGCACTAACAGGAGGCTTTAAAATTTTCATTCTAGTGTCTTTCGTTTGGGAGAAAAATGCAAAGGTACAATACAGTTTTTCCTTGCCGATATCTCTCTTTTGCAAAGAGATAGGCATTGGAAAATTCAGGGCTATAACGTGTAGATGAAGCACTAACAGGAGGCTTTAAAATTTTCATTCTAGTGTCCTTCGTTTGGGAGAAAAATGCAAAGGTACAATACAGTTTTTCCTTGCCAATATCTCTCTTTTGCAAAGAGCTAGGCATTGGAAAATTCAGGGCTATACCGTGTAGATGAAGCACTAAACAGGAGGCTTTTAAATTTTCATTCTAGTGTCCTTCGTTTGGGAGAAAAATGCAAAGGTACAATACAGCTTTTCCTTGCCGATATCTCTCTTTTGCAAAGAGATAGGCATTGGAAAATTCAGGGCTATAACGTGTAGTTGAAGCACTAACAAGAGGCTTTAAAATTTTCATTCTAGTGTCTTTAGTTTGGGAGAAAAATGCAAAGGTACAATACAGTTTTTCCTTGCCGATATCTCTCTTTT
This sequence comes from Pseudophryne corroboree, assembly GCF_028390025.1. Classification (NCBI taxonomy): domain Eukaryota; kingdom Metazoa; phylum Chordata; class Amphibia; order Anura; family Myobatrachidae; genus Pseudophryne; species Pseudophryne corroboree. The sequence goes on from NW_026970175.1 coordinate 348,340, forward strand.
GCAAAGAGATAGGCATTGGAAAATGCAGGACTATAACGTGTAGATGAAGCACTAACAGTAGGCTTTAAAATTTTCATTCTAGTGTCTTTCGTTTGGGAGAAAAATGCAAAGGTACAATACAGCATTTCCTTGCCGATATCTCTCTTTTGCAAAGAGATAGGCATAGGAAAATTCAGGGCTATTACGTGTAGATGAAGCACTAAAAGGAGGCTTTAAAATTTTCATTCTAGTGTCTTTCATTTGGGAGAAAAATGCAAAAGTACAATGCAGCTTTTCCTTGCCGATATCTCTCTTTTGCAAAGAGCTACGCATTGGAAAATTCAGGGCTATGTCGTGTAGATGATGGCCTAACAGGAGGCTTTAAAATTTTCTTTCTAGTGTCCTTCGTTTGGGAGAAAAATGCAATGGTACAAGACAGCTTTTCCTTGCCAATATCTCTCTTTTGCAAAGAGCTGCGCATTGGAAAATTCAGGGCTATGTCGTGTAGATGATGGCCTAACAGGAGGCTTTAAAATTTTCTTTCTAGTGTCCTTCGTTTGGGAGAAAAATGCAAAGGTACAAGACAGCTTTTCCTTGCCAATATCTCTCTTTTGCAAAGAGCTACGCATTGGAAAATTCAGGGCTATGTCGTGTAGATGATGGCCTAACAGGAGGCTTTAAAATTTTCTTTCTAGTGTCCTTCGTTTGGGAGAAAAATGCAAAGGTACAAGACAGCTTTTCCTTGCCAATATCTCTCTTTTGCAAAGAGCTGCGCATTGGAAAATTCAGGGCTATGTCGTGTAGATGATGGCCTAACAGGAGGCTTTAAAATTTTCTTTCTAGTGTCCTTCGTTTGGGAGAAAAATGCAAAGGTACAAGACAGCTTTTCCTTGCCAATATCTCTCTTTTGCAAAGAGCTGCGCATTGGAAAATGCAGGGCTATAACGTGTAGATGAAGCACTAACAGGAGGCTTTAAAATTTTCATTCTAGTGTCTTTCGTTTGGGAGAAAAATGCAAAGGTACAATACAGTTTTTCCTTGCCGATATCTCTCTTTTGCAAAGAGATAGGCATTGGAAAATTCAGGGCTATAACGTGTAGATGAAGCACTAACAGGAGGCTTTAAAATTTTCATTCTAGTGACCTTCGTTTGGGAGAAAAATGCAAAGGTACAATACAGCTTTTCCTTGCCAATATCTCTCTTTTGCAAAGAGCTAGGCATTGGAAAATTCAGGGCTATACCGTGTAGATGAAGCACTAAACAGGAGGCTTTTAAATTTTCATTCTAGTGTCCTTCGTTTGGGAGAAAAATGCAAAGGTACAATACAGCTTTTCCTTGCCGATATCTCTCTTTTGCAAAGAGATAGGCATTGGAAAATTCAGGGCTATTACGTGTAGATGAAACACTAAAAGGAGGCTTTAAAATTTTCATTCTAGTGTCTTTCGTTTGGGAGAAAAATGCAAAAGTACAATGCAGCTTTTCCTTGCCGATATCTCTCTTTTGCAAAGAGATAGGCATTGGAAAATGCAGGGCTATAACGTGTAGATGAAGCACTAACAGGAGGCTTTAAAATTTTCATTCTAGTGTCTTTTGTTTGGGAGAAAAATGCAAAGGTACAATACAGCATTTCGTTGCCGATATCTCTCTTTTGCAAAGAGATAGGCATTGGAAAATTCAGGGCTATAACGTGTAGATGAAGCACTAACAGGAGGCTTTAAAATTTTCATTCTAGTGTCTTTCGTTTGGGAGAAAAATGCAAAGGTACAATACAGCTTTTCCTTGCCAATATCTCTCTTTTGCAAAGAGCTAGGCATTGGAAAATTCAGGGCTATAACGTGTAGATGAAGCACTAACAGGAGGCTTTAAAATTTTCATTCTAGTGTCTTTCGTTTGGGAGAAAAATGCAAAGGTACAATACAGTTTTTCCTTGCCGATATCTCTCTTTTGCAAAGAGATAGACATTGGAAAATTCAGGGCTATAACGTGTAGATGAAGCACTAACAGGAGGCTTTAAAATTTTCATTCTAGTGTCCTTCGTTTGGGAGAAAAATGCAAAGGTACAATACAGCTTTTCCTTGCCAATATCTCTCTTTTGCAAAGAGCTAGGCATTGGAAAATTCAGGGCTATACCGTGTAGATGAAGCACTAAACAGGAGGCTTTTAAATTTTCATTCTAGTGTCCTTCGTTTGGGAGAAAAATGCAAAGGTACAATACAGCTTTTCCTTGCCAATATCTCTCTTTTGCAAAGAGCTAGGCATTGGAAAATTCAGGGCTATAACGTGTAGATGAAGCACTAACAGGAGGCTTTAAAATTTTCATTCTAGTGTCTTTCGTTTGGGAGAAAAATGCAAAAGTACAATGAAGCTTTTCCTTGCCGATATCTCTCTTTTGCAAAGAGATAGGCATTGGAAAATGTAGGGCTATAACGTGTAGATGAAGCACTAACAGTAGGCTTTAAAATTTTCATTCTAGTGTCTTTCGTTTGGGAGAAAAATGCAAAGGTACAATACAGCATTTCCTTGCCGATATCTCTCTTTTGCAAAGAGATAGGCATAGGAAAATTCAGGGCTATTACGTGTAGATGAAGCACTAAAAGGAGGCTTTAAAATTTTCATTCTAGTGTCTTTCATTTGGGAGAAAAATGCAAAAGTACAATGCAGCTTTTCCTTGCCGATATCTCTCTTTTGCAAAGAGATAGGCATTGGAAAATGCAGGGCTATAACGTGTAGATGAAGCACTAACAGGAGGATTTAAAATTTTCATTCTAGTGTCTTTCGTTTGGGAGAAAAATGCAAAGGTACAATACAGCATTTCCTTGCCGATATCTCTCTTTTGCAAAGAGATAGGCATTGGAAAATTCAGGGCTATAACGTGTAGATGAAGCACTAACAGGAGGCTTTAAAATTTTCATTCTAGTGTCCTTCGTTTGGGAGAAAAATGCAATGGTACAAGACAGCTTTTCCTTGCCAATATCTCTCTTTTGCAAAGTGCTGCGCATTTGAAAATTCAGGGCTATGTCGTGTAGATGATGGCCTAACAGGAGGCTTTAAAATTTTCTTTCTAGTGTCCTTCGTTTGGGAGAAAAATGCAAAGGTACAGGACAGCTTTTCCTTGCCAATATCTCTCTTTTGCAAAGAGCTACGCATTGGAAAATTCAGGGATATGTCGTGTAGATGATGGCCTAACAGGAGGCTTTAAAATTTTCTTTCTAGTGTCCTTCGTTTGGGAGAAAAATGCAATGGTACAAGACAGCTTTTCCTTGCCAATATCTCTCTTTTGCAAAGAGCTGCGCATTGGAAAATTCAGGGCTATGTCGTGTAGACGATGGCCTAACAGGAGGCTTTAAAATTTTCTTTCTAGTGTCCTTCGTTTGGGAGAAAAATGCAAAGGTACAAGACAGCTTTTCCTTGCCAATATCTCTCTTTTGCAAAGAGCTGCGCATTGGAAAATTCAGGGCTATGTCGTGTAGATGATGGCCTAACAGGAGGCTTTAAAATTTTCTTTCTAGTGTCCTTCGTTTGGGAGAAAAATGCAAAGGTACAAGACAGCTTTTCCTTGCCAATATCTCTATTTTGCAAAGAGCTACTCATTGGAAAATTCAGGGCTATGTCGTGTAGATGATGGCCTAACAGGAGGCTTTAAAATTTTCTTTCTAGTGACCTTCGTTTGGGAGAAAAATGCAAAGGTACAATACAGCTTTTCCTTGCCAATATCTCTCTTTTGCAAAGAGCTAGGCATTGGAAAATTCAGGGCTATACCGTGTAGATGAAGCACTAAACAGGAGGCTTTTAAATTTTCATTCTAGTGTCCTTCGTTTGGGAGAAAAATGCAAAGGTACAATACAGCTTTTCCTTGCCGATATCTCTCTTTTGCAAAGAGATAGGCATTGGAAAATTCAGGGCTATTACGTGTAGATGAAACACTAAAAGGAGGCTTTAAAATTTTCATTCTAGTGTCTTTCGTTTGGGAGAAAAATGCAAAAGTACAATGCAGCTTTTCCTTGCCGATATCTCTCTTTTGCAAAGAGATAGGCATTGGAAAATGCAGGGCTATAACGTGTAGATGAAGCACTAACAGGAGGCTTTAAAATTTTCATTCTAGTGTCTTTCGTTTGGGAGAAAAATGCAAAGGTACAATACAGCATTTCGTTGCCGATATCTCTCTTTTGCAAAGAGATAGGCATTGGAAAATTCAGGGCTATAACGTGTAGATGAAGCACTAACAGGAGGCTTTAAAATTTTCATTCTAGTGTCTTTCGTTTGGGAGAAAAATGCAAAGGTACAATACAGTTTTTCCTTGCCGATATCTCTCTTTTGCAAAGAGATAGGCATTGGAAAATTCAGGGCTATAACGTGTAGATGAAGCACTAACAGGAGGCTTTAAAATTTTCATTCTAGTGTCCTTCGTTTGGGAGAAAAATGCAAAGGTACAATACAGCTTTTCCTTGCCAATATCTCTCTTTTGCAAAGAGCTAGGCATTGGAAAATTCAGGGCTATACCGTGTAGATGAAGCACTAAACAGGAGGCTTTTAAATTTTCATTCTAGTGTCCTTCGTTTGGGAGAAAAATGCAAAGGTACAACACAGCTTTTCCTTGCCGATATCTCTCTTTTGCAAAGAGATAGGCATTGGAAAATTCAGGGCTATAACGTGTAGTTGAAGCACTAACAGGAGGCTTTAAAATTTTCATTCTAGTGTCTTTCGTTTGGGAGAAAAATGCAAAGGTACAATACAGTTTTTCCTTGCCGATATCTCTCTTTTGCAAAGAGATAGGCATTGGAAAATTCAGGGCTATAACGTGTAGATGAAGCACTAACAGGAGGCTTTAAAATTTTCATTCTAGTGTCTTTCGTTTGGGAGAAAAATGCAAAGGTACAATACAGCTTTTCCTTGCCAATATCTCTCTTTTGCAAAGAGCTAGGCATTGGAAAATTCAGGGCTATAACGTGTAGATGAAGCACTAACAGGAGGCTTTAAAATTTTCATTCTAGTGTCTTTCGTTTGGGAGAAAAATGCAAAAGTACAATGAAGCTTTTCCTTGCCGATATCTCTCTTTTGCAAAGAGATAGGCATTGGAAAATGCAGGGCTATAACGTGTAGATGAAGCACTAACAGTAGGCTTTAAAATTTTCATTCTAGTGTCTTTCGTTTGGGAGAAAAATGCAAAGGTACAATACAGCATTTCCTTGCCGATATCTCTCTTTTGCAAAGAGATAGGCATAGGAAAATTCAGGGCTATTACGTTTAGATGAAGCACTAACAGGAGGCTTTAAAATTTTCATTCTAGTGTCCTTCGTTTGGGAGAAAAATGCAATGGTACAAGACAGCTTTTCCTTGCCAATATCTCTCTTTTGCAAAGAGCTGCGCATTTGAAAATTCAGGGCTATGTCGTGTAGATGATGGCCTAACAGGAAGCTTTAAAATTTTCTTTCTAGTGTCCTTCGTTTGGGAGAAAAATGCAAAGGTACAAGACAGCTTTTCCTTGCCAATATCTCTCTTTTGCAAAGAGCTACGGATTGGAAAATTCAGGGCTATGTCGTGTAGATGATGGCCTAACAGGAGGCTTTAAAATTTTCTTTCTAGTGTCCTTCGTTTGGGAGAAACCAATATCTCTCTTTTGCAAAGAGCTACGCATTGGAAAATTCAGGGCTATGTCGTGTAGATGATGGCTTTAAAATTTTCTTTCTAGTGTCCTTCGTTTGGGAGAAAAATGCAAAGGTACAAGACAGCTTTTCCTTGCCAATATCTCTCTTTTGCAAAGAGCTACGCATTGGAAAATTCAGGGCTATGTCGTGTAGATGATGGCCTAACAGGAGGCTTTAAAATTTTCTTTCTAGTGTCCTTCGTTTGGGAGAAAAATGCAAAGGTACAAGACAGCTTTTCCTTGCTAATATCTCTCTTTTGCAAAGAGCTGCGCATTGGAAAATTCAGGGCTATGTCGTGTAGATGCTGGCCTAACAGGAGGCTTTAAAATTTTCTTTCTAGTGTCCTTCGTTTGGGAGAAAAATGCAAAGGTACAAGACAGCTTTTCCTTGCCAATATCTCTATTTTGCAAAGAGCTAAGCATTGGAAAATTCAGGGCTATGTCGTGTAGATGATGGCCTAACAGGAGGCTTTAAAATTTTCTTTCTAGTGACCTTCGTTTGGGAGAAAAATGCAAAGGTACAAGACAGCTTTTCCTTGCCAATATCTCTCTTTTGCAAAGAGCTGCGCATTGGAAAATTCAGGGCTATGTCGTGTAGATGATGGCCTAACAGGAGGCTTTAAAATGTTCTTTCTAGTGTCCTTCGTTTGGGAGAAAAATGCAATGGTACAAGACAGCTTTTCCTTGCCAATATCTCTCTTTTGCAAAGAGCTGCGCATTGGAAAATTCAGGGCTATGTCGTGTAGATGATGGCCTAACAGGAGGCTTTAAAATTTTCTTTCTAGTGTCCTTCGTTTGGGAGAAAAATGCAAAGGTACAAGACAGCTTTTCCTTGCCAATATCTCTCTTTTGCAAAGAGCTACGCATTGGAAAATTCAGGGCTATGTCGTGTAGATGATGGCCTAACAGGTGGCTTTAAAATTTTCTTTCTAGTGTCCTTCGTTTGGGAGAAAAATGCAATGGTACAAGACAGCTTTTCCTTGCCAATATATCTCTTTTGCAAAGAGCTGCGCATTGGAAAATTCAGGGCTATGTCGTGTAGATGATGGCCTAACAGGAGGCTTTAAAATTTTCTTTCTAGTGTCCTTCGTTTGGGAGAAAAATGCAAAGGTACAAGACAGCTTTTACTTGCCAATATCTCTCTTTTGCAAAGAGCTACGGATTGGAAAATTCAGGGCTATGTCGTGTAGATGATGGCCTAACAGGAGGCTTTAAAATTTTCTTTCTAGTGTCCTTCGTTTGGGAGAAAAATGCAAAGGTACAAGACAGCTTTTCCTTGCCAATATCTCTCTTTTGCAAAGAGCTACGCATTGGAAAATTCAGGGCTATGTCGTGTAGATGATGGCCTAACAGGAGGCTTTAAAATTTTCTTTCTAGTGTCCTTCGTTTGGGAGAAAAATGCAAAGGTACAAGACAGCTTTTCCTTGCCAATATCTCTCTTTTGCAAAGAGCTGCGCATTGGAAAATTCAGGGCTATGTCGTGTAAATGATGGCCTAACAGGAGGCTTTAAAATGTTCTTTCTAGTGTCCTTCGTTTGGGAGAAAAATGCAATGGTACAAGACAGCTTTTCCTTGCCAATATCTCTCTTTTGCAAAGAGCTGCGCATTGGAAAATTCAGGGCTATGTCGTGTAGATGATGGCCTAACAGGAGGCTTTAAAATTTTCTTTCTAGTGTCCTTCGTTTGGGAGAAAAATGCAAAGGTACAAGACAGCTTTTCCTTGCCAATATCTCTCTTTTGCAAAGAGCTACTCATTGGAAAATTCAGGGCTATGTCGTGTAGATGATGGCCTAACAGGAGGCTTTAAAATTTTCTTTCTAGTGACCTTCGTTTGGGAGAAAAATGCAAAGGTACAAGACAGCTTTTCCTTGCCAATATCTCTCTTTTGCAAAGAGCTGCGCATTGGAAAATTCAGGGCTATGTCGTGTAGATGATGGCCTAACAGGAGGCTTTAAAATTTTCTTTCTAGTGTCCTTCGTTTGGGAGAAAAATGCAATGGTACAAGACAGCTTTTCCTTGCCAATATCTCTCTTTTGCAAAGAGCTGCGCATTGGAAAATTCAGGGCTATGTCGTGTAGATTATGGCCTAACAGGAGGCTTTAAAATTTTCTTTCTAGTGACCTTCGTTTGGGAGAAAAATGCAAAGGTACAAGACAGCTTTTCCTTGCCAATATCTCTCTTTTGCAAAGAGCTGCGAATTGGAAAATTCAGGGCTATGTCGTGTAGATGATGGCCTAACAGGAGGCTTTAAAATTTTCATTCTAGTGTCTTTCGTTTGGGAGAAAAATGCAAAAGTACAATGCTGCTTTTCCTTGCCGATATCTCTCTTTTGCAAAGAGATAGGCATTGGAAAATGCAGGGCTATAACGTGTAGATGAAGCACTAACAGGAGGCTTTAAAATTTTCATTCTAGTGTCTTTCGTTTGGGAGAAAAATGCAAAGGTACAATACAGCTTTTCCTTGCCGATATCTCTCTTTTGCAAAGAGATAGGCATTGGAAAATTCAGGGCTATAACGTGTAGATGAAGCACTAACAGGAGGCTTTAAAATTTTCATTCTAGTGTCCTTCGTTTGGGAGAAAAATGCAAAGGTACAATACAGCTTTTCCTTGCCAATATATCTCTTTTGCAAAGAGATAGGCATTGGAAAATTCAGGGCTATAACGTGTAGATGAAGCACTAACAGGAGGCTTTAAAATTTTCATTCTAGTGTCTTTCGTTTGGGAGAAAAATGCAAAGGTACAAGACAGCTTTTCCTTGCCAATATCTCTCTTTTGCAAAGAGCTGCGCATTGGAAAATTCAGGGCTATGTCGTGTAGATGATGGCCTAACAGGAGGCTTTAAAATGTTCTTTCTAGTGTCCTTCGTTTGGGAGAAAAATGCAATGGTACAAGACAGCTTTTCCTTGCCAATATCTCTCTTTTGCAAAGAGCTGTGCATTGGAAAATTCAGGGCTATGTCGTGTAGATGATGGCCTAACAGGAGGCTTTAAAATTTTCTTTCTAGTGTCCTTCGTTTGGGAGAAAAATGCAATGGTACAAGACAGCTTTTCCTTGCCAATATCTCTTTTGCAAAGAGCTACTCATTGGAAAATTCAGGGCTATGTCGTGTAGATGATGGCCTAACAGGAGGCTTTAAAATTTTCTTTCTAGTGACCTTCGTTTGGGAGAAAAATGCAAAGGTACAAGACAGCTTTTCCTTGCCAATATCTCTCTTTTGCAAAGAGCTGCGCATTGGAAAATTCAGGGCTATGTCGTGTAGATGATGGCCTAACAGGAGGCTTTAAAATTTTCTTTCTAGTGACCTTCGTTTGGGAGAAAAATGCAAAGGTACAAGACAGCTTTTCCTTGCCAATATCTCTCTTTTGCAAAGAGCTACGCATTGGAAAATTCAGGGCTATGTCGTGTAGATGATGGCCTAACAGGAGGCTTTAAAATTTTCTTTCTAGTGTCCTTCGTTTGGGAGAAAAATGCAAAGGTACAAGACAGCTTTTCCTTGCCAATATCTCTATTTTGCAAAGAGCTACGCATTGGAAAATTCAGAGCTATGTCGTGTAGATGATGGCCTAACAGGAGGCTTTAAAATTTTCTTTCTAGTGACCTTCGTTTGGGAGAAAAATGCAAAGGTACAAGACAGCTTTTCCTTGCCAATATCTCTCTTTTGCAAAGAGCTGCGCATTGGAAAATTCAGGGCTATGTCGTGTAGATGATGGCCTAACAGGAGGCTTTAAAATGTTCTTTCTAGTGTCTTTCGTTTGGGAGAAAAATGCAATGGTACAAGACAGCTTTTCCTTGCCAATATCTCTCTTTTGCAAAGAGCTGTGCATTGGAAAATTCAGGGCTATGTCGTGTAGATGATGGCCTAACAGGAGGCTTTAAAATTTTCTTTCTAGTGTCCTTCGTTTGGGAGAAAAATGCAATGGTACAAGACAGCTTTTCCTTGCCAATATCTCTTTTGCAAAGAGCTACTCATTGGAAAATTCAGGGCTATGTCGTGTAGATGATGGCCTAACAGGAGGCTTTAAAATTTTCTTTCTAGTGACCTTCGTTTGGGAGAAAAATGCAAAGGTACAAGACAGCTTTTCCTTGCCAATATCTCTCTTTTGCAAAGAGCTGCGCATTGGAAAATTCAGGGCTATGTCGTGTAGATGATGGCCTAACAGGAGGCTTTAAAATTTTCTTTCTAGTGACCTTCGTTTGGGAGAAAAATGCAAAGGTACAAGACAGCTTTTCCTTGCCAATATCTCTCTTTTGCAAAGAGCTACGCATTGGAAAATTCAGGGCTATGTCGTGTAGATGATGGCCTAACAGGAGGCTTTAAAATTTTCTTTCTAGTGTCCTTCGTTTGGGAGAAAAATGCAAAGGTACAAGACAGCTTTTCCTTGCCAATATCTCTATTTTGCAAAGAGCTACGCATTGGAAAATTCAGGGCTATGTCGTGTAGATGATGGCCTAACAGGAGGCTTTAAAATTTTCTTTCTAGTGACCTTCGTTTGGGAGAAAAATGCAAAGGTACAAGACAGCTTTTCCTTGCCAATATCTCTCTTTTGCAAAGAGCTGCGCATTGGAAAATTCAGGGCTATGTCGTGTAGATGATGGCCTAACAGGAGGCTTTAAAATTTTCTTTCTAGTGTCCTTCGTTTGGGAGAAAAATGCAAAGGTACAAGACAGCTTTTCCTTGCCAATATCTCTCTTTTGCAAAGAGCTACGCATTGGAAAATTCAGGGCTATGTCGTGTAGATGATGGCCTAACAGGAGGCTTTAAAATTTTCTTTCTAGTGTCCTTCGTTTGGGAGAAAAATGCAATGGTACAAGACAGCTTTTCCTTGCCAATATCTCTCTTTTGCAAAGAGCTGCGCATTGGAAAATTCAGGGCTATGTCGTGTAGATGATGGCCTAACAGGAGGCTTTAAAATTTTCTTTCTAGTGTCCTTCGTTTGGGAGAAAAATGCAATGGTACAAGACAGCTTTTCCTTGCCAATATCTCTCTTTTGCAAAGAGCTGCGCATTGGAAAATTCAGGGCTATGTCGTGTAGATGATGGCCTAACAGGAGGCTTTAAATTTTTCTTTCTAGTGTCCTTCGTTTGGGAGAAAAATGCAAAGGTACAAGACAGCTTTTCCTTGCCAATATCTCTCTTTTGCAAAGAGCTACTCATTGGAAAATTCAGGGCTATGTCGTGTAGATGATGGCCTAACAGGAGGCTTTAAAATTTTCTTTCTAGTGACCTTCGTTTGGGAGAAAAATGCAAAGGTACAAGACAGCTTTTCCTTGCCAATATCTCTCTTTTGCAAAGAGCTGCGCATTGGAAAATTCAGGGCTATGTCGTGTAGATGATGGCCTAACAGGAGGCTTTAAAATTTTCTTTCTAGTGTCCTTCGTTTGGGAGAAAAATGCAATGGTACAAGACAGCTTTTCCTTGCCAATATCTCTCTTTTGCAAAGAGCTGCGCATTGGAAAATTCAGGGCTATGTCGTGTAGATTATGGCCTAACAGGAGGCTTTAAAATTTTCTTTCTAGTGACCTTCGTTTGGGAGAAAAATGCAAAGGTACAAGACAGCTTTTCCTTGCCAATATCTCTCTTTTGCAAAGAGCTGCGAATTGGAAAATTCAGGGCTATGTCGTGTAGATGATGGCCTAACAGGAGGCTTTAAAATTTTCATTCTAGTGTCTTTCGTTTGGGAGAAAAATGCAAAAGTACAATGCTGCTTTTCCTTGCCGATATCTCTCTTTTGCAAAGAGATAGGCATTGGAAAATGCAGGGCTATAACGTGTAGATGAAGCACTAACAGGAGGCTTTAAAATTTTCATTCTAGTGTCTTTCGTTTGGGAGAAAAATGCAAAGGTACAATACAGCTTTTCCTTGCCGATATCTCTCTTTTGCAAAGAGATAGGCATTGGAAAATTCAGGGCTATAACGTGTAGATGAAGCACTAACAGGAGGCTTTAAAATTTTCATTCTAGTGTCCTTCGTTTGGGAGAAAAATGCAAAGGTACAATACAGCTTTTCCTTGCCAATATATCTCTTTTGCAAAGAGATAGGCATTGGAAAATTCAGGGCTATAACGTGTAGATGAAGCACTAACAGGAGGCTTTAAAATTTTCATTCTAGTGTCTTTCGTTTGGGAGAAAAATGCAAAGGTACAAGACAGCTTTTCCTTGCCAATATCTCTCTTTTGCAAAGAGCTGCGCATTGGAAAATTCAGGGCTATGTCGTGTAGATGATGGCCTAACAGGAGGCTTTAAAATGTTCTTTCTAGTGTCCTTCGTTTGGGAGAAAAATGCAATGGTACAAGACAGCTTTTCCTTGCCAATATCTCTCTTTTGCAAAGAGCTGTGCATTGGAAAATTCAGGGCTATGTCGTGTAGATGATGGCCTAACAGGAGGCTTTAAAATTTTCTTTCTAGTGTCCTTCGTTTGGGAGAAAAATGCAATGGTACAAGACAGCTTTTCCTTGCCAATATCTCTTTTGCAAAGAGCTACTCATTGGAAAATTCAGGGCTATGTCGTGTAGATGATGGCCTAACAGGAGGCTTTAAAATTTTCTTTCTAGTGACCTTCGTTTGGGAGAAAAATGCAAAGGTACAAGACAGCTTTTCCTTGCCAATATCTCTCTTTTGCAAAGAGCTGCGCATTGGAAAATTCAGGGCTATGTCGTGTAGATGATGGCCTAACAGGAGGCTTTAAAATTTTCTTTCTAGTGTCCTTCGTTTGGGAGAAAAATGCAATGGTACAAGACAGCTTTTCCTTGCCAATATCTCTCTTTTGCAAAGAGCTGCGCATTGGAAAATTCAGGGCTATGTCGTGTAGATGATGGCCTAACAGGAGGCTTTAAAATTTTCTTTCTAGTGTCCTTCGTTTGGGAGAAAAATGCAAAGGTACAAGACAGCTTTTCCTTGCCAATATCTCTCTTTTGCAAAGAGCTACTCATTGGAAAATTCAGGGCTATGTCGTGTAGATGATGGCCTAACAGGAGGCTTTAAAATTTTCTTTCTAGTGACCTTCGTTTGGGAGAAAAATGCAAAGGTACAAGACAGCTTTTCCTTGCCAATATCTCTCTTTTGCAAAGAGCTGCGCATTGGAAAATTCAGGGCTATGTCGTGTAGATGATGGCCTAACAGGAGGCTTTAAAATTTTCTTTCTAGTGTCCTTCGTTTGGGAGAAAAATGCAATGGTACAAGACAGCTTTTCCTTGCCAATATCTCTCTTTTGCAAAGAGCTGCGCATTGGAAAATTCAGGGCTATGTCGTGTAGATTATGGCCTAACAGGAGGCTTTAAAATTTTCTTTCTAGTGACCTTCGTTTGGGAGAAAAATGCAAAGGTACAAGACAGCTTTTCCTTGCCAATATATCTCTTTTGCAAAGAGCTGCGAATTGGAAAATTCAGGGCTATGTCGTGTAGATGATGGCCTAACAGGAGGCTTTAAAATTTTCATTCTAGTGTCTTTCGTTTGGGAGAAAAATGCAAAAGTACAATGCTGCTTTTCCTTGCCGATATCTCTCTTTTGCAAAGAGATAGGCATTGGAAAATGCAGGGCTATAACGTGTAGATGAAGCACTAACAGGAGGCTTTAAAATTTTCATTCTAGTGTCTTTCGTTTGGGAGAAAAATGCAAAGGTACAATACAGCTTTTCCTTGCCGATATCTCTCTTTTGCAAAGAGATAGGCATTGGAAAATTCAGGGCTATAACGTGTAGATGAAGCACTAACAGGAGGCTTTAAAATTTTCATTCTAGTGTCCTTCGTTTGGGAGAAAAATGCAAAGGTACAATACAGCTTTTCCTTGCCAATATATCTCTTTTGCAAAGAGATAGGCATTGGAAAATTCAGGGCTATAACGTGTAGATGAAGCACTAACAGGAGGCTTTAAAATTTTCATTCTAGTGTCTTTCGTTTGGGAGAAAAATGCAAAGGTACAAGACAGCTTTTCCTTGCCAATATCTCTCTTTTGCAAAGAGCTGCGCATTGGAAAATTCAGGGCTATGTCGTGTAGATGATGGCCTAACAGGAGGCTTTAAAATGTTCTTTCTAGTGTCCTTCGTTTGGGAGAAAAATGCAATGGTACAAGACAGCTTTTCCTTGCCAATATCTCTCTTTTGCAAAGAGCTGTGCATTGGAAAATTCAGGGCTATGTCGTGTAGATGATGGCCTAACAGGAGGCTTTAAAATTTTCTTTCTAGTGTCCTTCGTTTGGGAGAAAAATGCAATGGTACAAGACAGCTTTTACTTGCCAATATCTCTTTTGCAAAGAGCTACTCATTGGAAAATTCAGGGCTATGTCGTGTAGATGATGGCCTAACAGGAGGCTTTAAAATTTTCTTTCTAGTGACCTTCGTTTGGGAGAAAAATGCAAAGGTACAAGACAGCTTTTCCTTGCCAATATCTCTCTTTTGCAAAGAGCTGCGCATTGGAAAATTCAGGGCTATGTCGTGTAGATGATGGCCTAACAGGAGGCTTTAAAATTTTCTTTCTAGTGACCTTCGTTTGGGAGAAAAATGCAAAGGTACAAGACAGCTTTTCCTTGCCAATATCTCTCTTTTGCAAAGAGCTACGCATTGGAAAATTCAGGGCTATGTCGTGTAGATGATGGCCTAACAGGAGGCTTTAAAATTTTCTTTCTAGTGTCCTTCGTTTGGGAGAAAAATGCAAAGGTACAAGACAGCTTTTCCTTGCCAATATCTCTATTTTGCAAAGAGCTACGCATTGGAAAATTCAGGGCTATGTCGTGTAGATGATGGCCTAACAGGAGGCTTTAAAATTTTCTTTCTAGTGACCTTCGTTTGGGAGAAAAATGCAAAGGTACAAGACAGCTTTTCCTTGCCAATATCTCTCTTTTGCAAAGAGCTGCGCATTGGAAAATTCAGGGCTATGTCGTGTAGATGATGGCCTAACAGGAGGCTTTAAAATGTTCTTTCTAGTGTCCTTCGTTTGGGAGAAAAATGCAATGGTACAAGACAGCTTTTCCTTGCCAATATCTCTCTTTTGCAAAGAGCTGCGCATTGGAAAATTCAGGGCTATGTCGTGTAGATGATGGCCTAACAGGAGGCTTTAAAATTTTCTTTCTAGTGTCCTTCGTTTGGGAGAAAAATGCAAAGGTACAAGACAGCTTTTCCTTGCCAATATCTCTCTTTTGCAAAGAGCTACGCATTGGAAAATTCAGGGCTATGTCATGTAGATGATGGCCTAACAGGAGGCTTTAAAATTTTCTTTCTAGTGTCCTTCGTTTGGGAGAAAAATGCAATGGTACAAGACAGCTTTTCCTTGCCAATATCTCTCTTTTGCAAAGAGCTGCGCATTGGAAAATTCAGGGCTATGTCGTGTAGATGATGGCCTAACAGGAGGCTTTAAAATTTTCTTTCTAGTGTCCTTCGTTTGGGAGAAAAATGCAAAGGTACAAGACAGCTTTTCCTTGCCAATATCTCTCTTTTGCAAAGAGCTGCGCATTGGAAAATTCAGGGCTATGTCGTGTAGATGATGGCCTAACAGGAGGCTTTAAAATGTTCTTTCTAGTGTCCTTCGTTTGGGAGAAAACTGCAATGGTACATGACAGCTTTTCCTTGCCAATATCTCTCTTTTGCAAAGAGCTGCGCATTGGAAAATGCAGGGCTATGTCGTGTAGATGATGGCCTAACAGGAGGCTTTAAAATTTTCTTTCTAGTGTCCTTCGTTTGGGAGAAAAATGCAAAGGTACAAGACAGCTTTTCCTTGCCAATATCTCTCTTTTGCAAAGAGCTACTCATTGGAAAATTCAGGGCTATGTCGTGTAGATGATGGCCTAACAGGAGGCTTTAAAATTTTCTTTCTAGTGACCTTCGTTTGGGAGAAAAATGCAAAGGTACAAGACAGCTTTTCCTTGCCAATATCTCTCTTTTGCAAAGAGCTGCGCATTGGAAAATTCAGGGCTATGTCGTGTAGATGATGGCCTAACAGGAGGCTTTAAAATTTTCTTTCTAGTGTCCTTCGTTTGGGAGAAAAATGCAATGGTACAAGACAGCTTTTCCTTGCCAATATCTCTCTTTTGCAAAGAGCTGCGCATTGGAAAATTCAGGGCTATGTCGTGTAGATGATGGCCTAACAGGAGGCTTTAAAATTTTCTTTCTAGTGTCCTTCGTTTGGGAGAAAAATGCAAAGGTACAAGACAGCTTTTCCTTGCCAATATCTCTCTTTTGCAAAGAGCTACTCATTGGAAAATTCAGGGCTATGTCGTGTAGATGACGGCCTAACAGGAGGCTTTAAAATTTTCTTTCTAGTGACCTTCGTTTGGGAGAAAAATGCAAAGGTACAAGACAGCTTTTCCTTGCCAATATCTCTCTTTTGCAAAGAGCTGCGCATTGGAAAATTCAGGGCTATGTCGTGTAGATGATGGCCTAACAGGAGGCTTTAAAATTTTCTTTCTAGTGTCCTTCATTTTGGAGAAAAATGCAATGGTACAAGACAGCTTTTCCTTGCCAATATCTCTCTTTTGCAAAGAGCTGCGCATTGGAAAATTCAGGGCTATGTCGTGTAGATTATGGCCTAACAGGAGGCTTTAAAATTTTCTTTCTAGTGACCTTCGTTTGGGAGAAAAATGTAAAGGTACAAGACAGCTTTTCCTTGCCAATATCTCTCTTTTGCAAAGAGCTGCGCATTGGAAAATTCAGGGCTATGTCGTGTAGATGATGGCCTAACAGGAGGCTTTAAAATTTTCATTCTAGTGTCTTTCGTTTGGGAGAAAAATGCAAAAGTACAATGCTGCTTTTCCTTGCCGATATCTCTCTTTTGCAAAGAGATAGGCATTGGAAAATGCAGGGCTATAACGTGTAGATGAAGCACTAACAGGAGGCTTTAAAATTTTCATTCTAGTGTCTTTCGTTTGGGAGAAAAATGCAAAGGTACAATACAGCTTTTCCTTGCCGATATCTCTCTTTTGCAAAGAGATAGGCATTGGAAAATTCAGGGCTATAACGTGTAGATGAAGCACTAACAGGAGGCTTTAAAATTTTCTTTCTAGTGTCCTTCATTTGGGAGAAAAATGCAATGGTACAAGACAGCTTTTCCTTGCCAATATCTCTCTTTTGCAAAGAGCTGCGCATTGGAAAATTCAGGGCTATGTCGTGTAGATGATGGCCTAACAGGAGGCTTTAAAATTTTCTTTCTAGTGTCCTTCGTTTGGGAGAAAAATGCAAAGGTACAAGACAGCTTTTCCTTGCCAATATCTCTCTTTTGCAAAGAGCTACGCATTGGAAAATTCAGGGCTATGTCGTGTAGATGATGGCCTAACAGGAGGCTTTAAAATTTTCTTTCTAGTGTCCTTCGTTTGGGAGAAAAATGCAAAGGTACAAGACAGCTTTTCCTTGCCGATATCTCTCTTTTGCAAAGAGATAGGCATTGGAAAATTCTGGGCTATAACGTGTAGATGAAGCACTAACAGGAGGCTTTAAAATTTTCATTCTAGTGTCCTTCGTTTGGGAGAAAAATGCAAAGGTACAATACAGCTTTTCCTTGCCGATATCTCTCTTTTGCAAAGAGATAGGCATTGGAAAATTCAGGGCTATAACGTGTAGATGAAGCACTAATAGGAGGCTTTAAAATTTTCATTCTAGTGTCCTTCGTTTGGGAGAAAAATGCAAAGGTACAATACAGCTTTTCCTTGCCGATATCTCTCTTTTGCAAAGAGCTAGGCATTGGAAAATTCAGGGCATTAACGTGTAGATGAAGCACTAACAGTAGGCTTTAAAATTTTCATTCTAGTGTCTTTCGTTTGGGAGAAAAATGCACAGGTACAATGCAGCTTTTCCTTGCCGATATCTCTCTTTTGCAAAGAGATAGGCATTGGAAAATGCAGGGCTATAACGTGTAGATGAAGCACTAACAAGAGGCTTTAAAATTTTCATTCTAGTGTCTTTCGTTTGGGAGAAAAATGCAAAGGTACAATACAGCATTTCCTTGCCGATATCTCTCTTTTGCAAAGAGATAGGCATTGGAAAATTCAGGGCTATAACGTGTAGATGAAGCACTAACAGGAGGCTTTAAAGTTTTCATTCTAGTGTCTTTCGTTTGGGAGAAAAATGCAAAGGTACAATACAGCTTTTCCTTGCCGATATCTCTCTTTTGCAAAGAGATAGGCATTGGTAAATTCAGGACTATAACGTGTAGATGAAGCACTAATAGGAGGCTTTAAAATTTTCATTCTAGTGTCTTTCGTTTGGGAGAAAAATGCAAAGGTACAATACAGCTTTTCCTTGCCGATATCTCTCTTTTGCAAAGAGATAGGCATTGGAAAATTCAGGGCTATAACGTGTAGATGAAGCACTAACAGGAGGCTTTAAAATTTTTATTCTAGTGTCCTTCGTTTGGGAGAAAACTGCAAAGGTACAATACAGCTTTTCCTTGCCGATATCTCTCTTTTGCAAAGAGATAGGCATTGGTAAATTCAGGGCTATAACGTGTAGATGAAGCACTAATAGGAGGCTTTAAAATTTTCATTCTAGTGTCCTTCGTTTGGGAGAAAAATGCAAAGGTACAATACAGCTTTTCCTTGCCGATATCTCTCTTTTGCAAAGAGATAGGCATTGGAAAATTCAGGGCTATAACGTGTAGATGAAGCACTAACAGGAGGCTTTAAAATTTTCATTCTAGTGTATTTCGTTTGGGAGAAAAATGCAAAGGTACAATACCGCTTTTCCTTGCCGATATCTCTCTTTTGCAAAGAGCTAGGCATTGGAAAATTCAGGTCTATAACGTGTAGATGAAGCACTAATAGGAGGCTTTAAAATGTTCAATCTAGTGTCCTTCGTTTGGGAGAAAAATGCAAAGGTACAAGACAGCTTTTCCTTGCCAATATCTCTCTTTTGCAAAGAGCTAGGCATTGGAAAATTCAGGGCTATAACGTGTAGATGAAGCACTAACAGGAGGCTTTAAAATTTTCATTCTAGTGTCTTTCGTTTGGGAGAAAAATGCAAAGGTACAATACAGCTTTTCCTTGCCGATATCTCTCTTTTGCAAAGAGATAGGCATTGGAAAATTCAGGGCTATAACGTGTAGATGAAGCACTAACAGGAGGCTTTAAAATTTTCATTCTAGTGTCCTTCGTTTGGGAGAAAACTGCAAAGGTACAATACAGCTTTTCCTTGCCGATATCTCTCTTTTGCAAAGAGATAGGCATTGGTAAATTCAGGGCTATAACGTGTAGATGAAGCACTAATAGGAGGCTTTAAAATTTTCATTCTAGTGTCTTTCGTTTGGGAGAAAAATGCAAAGGTACAATACAGCTTTTCCTTGCCGATATCTCTCTTTTGCAAAGAGATAGGCATTGGAAAATTCAGGGCTATAACGTGTAGATGAAGCACTAACAGGAGGCTTTAAAATTTTCATTCTAGTGTCCTTCGTTTGGGAGAAAACTGCAAAGGTACAATACAGCTTTTCCTTGCCGATATCTCTCTTTTGCAAAGAGATAGGCATTGGTAAATTCAGGGCTATAACGTGTAGATGAAGCACTAATAGGAGGCTTTAAAATTTTCATTCTAGTGTCCTTCGTTTGGGAGAAAAATGCAAAGGTACAATACAGCTTTTCCTTGCCGATATCTCTCTTTTGCAAAGAGATAGGCATTGGAAAATTCAGGGCTATAACGTGTAGATGAAGCACTAACAGGAGGCTATAAAATTTTCATTCTAGTGTATTTCGTTTGGGAGAAAAATGCAAAGGTACAATACCGCTTTTCCTTGCCGATATCTCTCTTTTGCAAAGAGCTAGGCATTGGAAAATTCAGGGCTATAACGTGTAGATGAAGCACTAATAGGAGGCTTTAAAATGTTCAATCTAGTGTCCTTCGTTTGGGAGAAAAATGCAAAGGTACAATACAGCTTTTCCTTGCCAATATCTCTCTTTTGCAAAGAGCTAGGCATTGGAAAATTCAGGGCTATAACGTGTAGATGAAGCACTAACAGGAGGCTTTAAAATTTTCATTCTAGTGTCTTTCGTTTGGGAGAAAAATGCAAAAGTACAATGCTGCTTTTCCTTGCCAATATCTCTCTTTTGCAAAGAGATAAGCATTGGAAAATTCAGGGCTATAACGTGTAGATGAAGCACTAACAGGAGGCTTTAAAATTTTCATTCTAGTGTCTTTCGTTTGGGAGAAAAATGCAAAGGTACAATACAGCTTTTCCTTGCCAATATCTCTCTTTTGCAAAGAGCTAGGCATTGGAAAATGCAGGGCTATAACGTGTAGATGAAGCACTAACAGGAGGCTTTACAATTTTCATTCTAGTGTCTTTCGTTTGGGAGAAAAATGCAAAGGTACAATGCTGCTTTTCCTTGCTGATATCTCTCTTTTGCAAAGAGATAGGCATTGGAAAATGCAGGGCTATAACGTGTAGATGAAGCACTAACAGGGGGCTTTAAAATTTTCATTCTAGTGTCCTTCGTTTGGGAGAAAACTGCAAAGGTACAATACAGCTTTTCCTTGCCGATAGCTCTCTTTTGCAAAGAGATAGGCATTGAAAAATTCAGGGCTATAACGTGTAGATGAAGCACTAATAGGAGGCTTTAAAATTTTCATTCTAGTGTCCTTCGTTTGGGAGAAAAATGCAAAGGTACAATACAGCAGGGCCGGCTCGAGGCATGTTCGACTCGAGCGGCCGCGCAGGGCGCCACCCTTAATGGGCGCCGTGCGCTGGCGCCGCCATGTCGGAGCCTGGAGCCGGCCCTGATCTCCCCTGCTGTCCTCCGAGTCCCGGCTGGCACTGTGCGCTATGCGGCGCCGGCGTCTGATGTCAGACACCGGCGCCGCACAGACAGCGGGCGCGCACAGCAGCACTCACCCTCCCTCGGCAGCACAGCAGCACTCACCCTCCCTCGGCCTCGGCACAGCAGGTACTGGGGGCACATGTGGCACTGTGGGGGGCATTTATCTGGCACTGTGGGGGCACTGGGGGGCATTCATTTATCTGGCACTGTGGGGGGGGGGGACATTTATCTGTGCACTGTGAGGGGGCATTACTGTATCTGGCACTGTGGGGGCATGTATGTATCTGGCACTGTGGGGGCATTTCTGTATCTGGCACTGGGGGGGTATATCTGCACTGTGGGGGCACTTATTTATCTGGCACTGGGGGCATTTATTTATCTGGCACTGGGGGCATTTATTTATCTGGCACTGTGGGGGCATTTATTTATCTGGCACTGGGGGGGCATATCGGCACTGTGGGGGTATTTATGTATCTGGCACTGTGGGGGTATATCTGCACTGTGGGGGCACTTATTTATCTGGCACTGGGGGGCATTCATTTATCTGGCACTGGGGGCATTTATTTATCTGGCACTGTGGGGGCACTTATTTATCTGGCACTGGGGGCATTTATTTATCTGGCACTGTGGGGGCATTTATCTGGCACTGTGGGGGCATTTCTGGCACTGTGGGGGCATATCTGCGCTGTGGGGGCATTTATGTATCTGCGCTGTGGGGGCATTTATGTATCTGCACTGTGGGGGCATGTATGTATCTGGCACTGTGGGGGCATTTCTGTATCTGGCACTGGGAGGGCATATCGGCACTGTGGGGGTATTTATGTATCTGGCACTGTGGGGGTATATCTGCACTGTGGGGGCACTTATTTATCTGGCACTGGGGGCATTTATTTATCTGGCACTGTGGGGGCATTTATTTATCTGGCACTGTGGGGGGCATTTATTTATCTGGTACTGTGGGGACATATCTGGCACTGGGGGCATTAATGTATCTGGCACTGTGGGGGCATATCTGGCACTGGGGGCATTAATGTATCTGACACTGTGAGGGGCAATAATGCATCTGGCACTGTGTGGGCACTTATGCATCTGGCACTGGGGGCATTTATGCATCTGGCAATGTGTGGGCATTTATGTATCTGGCACTGGGGGCATTTATGTATCTGGCCCTTTGGGGGCATATCTGGCACTGTGGGGGCATTTTTATATATGGCACTGTGGGTGCATATCTGGCACTGTGTGGCCATTTATGTAGCTGGCACTGCTGGGGGGCATGTCACGTGTAGCTGGCACTGCTGGGGGGGGCATGTCACGTGTAGCTGGCACTGCTGGGGAGCATGTCGCGTGTAGCTGGCACTGCTGGGGAGCATGTCGCGTGTAGCTGGCACTGCTGGGGAGCATGTCGCGTGTAGCTGGCACTGCTGGGGAGCATGTCGCGTGTAGCTGGCACTGCTGGGGAGCATGTCGCGTGTAGCTGGCACTGCTGGGGAGCATGTCACGTGTAGCTGGCACTGCTGGGGGGCATGTCACGTGTAGCTGGCACTGCTGGGGAGCATGTCATGTAGTGTTCCCGCTAGGCGTCTGTGGCTAGGCAATGTGTCTCAGTGCTGTGCCTGGCGCAAAGTGTATAGGAGGTTCTACCTGGTGCAGTGTGTATTAGCTGCACTACTGTGTGGTGTAATGCAAATTGCCACTATTATGTTGCCACGTACCTTCCCCACGAAGTAACTCCCCTTAATTTTTGCTGCGCGCCTTCGGCGCGCACTGTCCATGCTTTGACATATAGGTATGAGAACAACAAGCAGTATGTACATCATTTTGCCCTCCTAACTTAAAAATGTGCCCTCCCTGTGATCAGCACCATGCCCTAAAAAGTGAACACTATCATGTGTAGCTGGCACTGCTGCGGGGCATGTCATGTGTAGCTGGCACTGCTGCGGGGCATGTCATGTGTAGCTGGCACTGGTGCGGGGCATGTCATGTGTAGCTGGCACTGCTGCGGGGCATGTCATGTGTAGCTGGCACTGCTGCGGGGCATGTCATGTGTAGCTGGCACTGCTGCGGGGCATGTCATGTGTAGCTGGCACTGCTGCGCTGCATGTCATGTGCAGCTGGCACTGCACATTATGTGTATCTGGCACTATACTGGAGACATTGTGTGTAAGGAACACTACTGTGGCTATGTGTAAGGCTGCTAATTGTGTGAAAATATGTTTATAGTTTGATGATATGAAGTTACGATGCCACGCCCACTTTTCCAGAGGCCACACCCACTTTTCCGGGAACGCGCGCGCGCCTTTGGCGCGCGCATGGGGGGGGGGGCGCTTTTACATTTTCTCGCTCAGGGTGCTAGTAGGCCTGGAGCCGGCCCTGCAATACAGCTTTTCCTTGCCGATATCTCTCTTTTGCAAAGAGATAGGCATTGGAAAATTCAGGGCTATAACGTGTAGATGAAGCACTAACAGGAGGCTTTAAAATTTTCATTCTAGTGTATTTCGTTTGGGAGAAAAATGCAAAGGTACAATACCGCTTTTCCTTGCCGATATCTCTCTTTTGCAAAGAGCTAGGCATTGGAAAATTCAGGGCTATAACGTGTAGATGAAGCACTAATAGGAGGCTTAAAAATTTTCAATCTAGTGTCCTTCGTTTGGGAGAAAAATGCAAAGGTACAATACAGCTTTTCCTTGCCAATATCTCTCTTTTGCAAAGAGCTAGGCATTGGAAAATTCAGGGCTATAACGTGTAGATGAAGGACTAACAGGAGGCTTTAAAATTTTCATTCTAGTGTCTTTCGTTTGGGAGAAAAATGCAAAAGTACAATGCTGCTTTTCCTTGCCGATATCTCTCTTTTGCAAAGAGATAAGCATTGGAAAATTCAGGGCTATAACGTGTAGATGAAGCACTAACAGGAGGCTTTAAAATTTTCATTCTAGTGTCTTTCGTTTGGGAGAAAAATGCAAAGGTACAATACAGCTTTTCCTTGCCAATATCTCTCTTTTGCAAAGAGCTAGGCATTGGAAAATGCAGGGCTATAACGTGTAGATGAAGCACTAACAGGAGGCTTTACAATTTTCATTCTAGTGTCTTTCGTTTGGGAGAAAAATGCAAAGGTACAATGCTGCTTTTCCTTGCCGATATCTCTCTTTTGCAAAGAGATAGGCATTGGAAAATGCAGGGCTATAACGTGTAGATGAAGCACTAACAGGAGGCTTTAAAATTTTCATTCTAGTGTCCTTCGTTTGGGAGAAAAATGCAAAAGTACAATACAGCTTTTCCTTGCCAATATCTCTCTTTTGCAAAGAGCTAGGCATTGGAAAATTCAGGGCTATACCGTGTAGATGAAGCACTAACAGGAGGCTTTTAAATTTTCATTCTAGTGTCCTTCGTTTGGTAGAAAAATGCAAAGGTACAATACAGCTTTTCCTTGCCGATATCTCTCTTTTGCAAAGAGATAGGCATTGGAAAATTCAGGGCTATAACGTGTAGATGAAGCACTAACAGGAGGCTTTAAAATTTTCATTCTAGTGTCTTTCGTTTGGGAGAAAAATGCAAAGGTACAATACAGCTTTTCCTTGCCGATATCTCTCTTTTGCAAAGAGATAGGCATTGGAAAATTCTGGGCTATAACGTGTAGATGAAGCACTAACAGGAGGCTTTAAAATTTTCATTCTAGTGTCCTTCGTTTGGGAGAAAAATGCAAAGGTACAATACAGCTTTTCCTTGCCGATATCTCTCTTTTGCAAAGAAATAGGCATTGGAAAATTCAGGGCTATAACGTGTAGATGAAGCACTAATAGGAGGCTTTAAAATTTTCATTCTAGTGTCCTTCGTTTGGGAGAAAAATGCAAAGGTACAATAAAGCTTTTCCTTGCCGATATCTCTCTTTTGCAAAGAAATAGGCATTGGAAAATTCAGGGCTATAACGTGTAGATGAAGCACTAACAGGAGGCTTTAAAATTTTCATTCTAGTGTCTTTCGTTTGGGAGAAAAATGCAAAGGTACAATACAGCTTTTCCTTGCCGATATCTCTCTTTTGCAAAGAGCTAGGCATTGGAAAATTCAGGGCTATAACGTGTAGATGAAGCACTAACAGTAGGCTTTAAAATTTTCATTCCCAATGGGGATGGCTTCCCGGGAGGTAACCCCTATTGAGTGAAGGGAGTATATAGGATACGACCCAGTGGTACCTGACGACATAGATACTAACAGCTATTTAATAACATTACGCTAGAAAGTGATTATTAGCAACATATATATCTATATAAACAACCCCGCCAGGGTTGTGCCTTCAAAAATAATCACACACGGACACGCTTTTTAAACCTTTTTTTCACATCTCTTTATTCTTCTTATGCACATGTATGTTAGTTCTGTGATTTTAACCTTTATGTTTCACTGCAGTTTGGGATAATAATATTAATATTTATCCAATTTTAATACATACTTAATAAAGGTTATATTTTATGATTCATTCATTCTGTCCAGTGCGTCAACAGTGCAGATTTCTTCTTGTTTTTTCTCCCAAATTCTATAACAATGACAGTAAATGTTGTTTCTTTTCAAACAGAACTTTCTTGACCATGCTACTTGCTTGAAAGATCTGGGAGCACATGGAAAACAGTACAAACCATGCAGTATCACAAGAGCCTTTATTTGATCTTTCATGAAGATAGAGCAGAATTGAGGACACGTCAACAATTTCTGCCGAAGGTGGTTCATCTTTCCACATGGTGCCTTTGGCCACTGACACCTTCGTTGAGTCAAAGTCTCTGGCTGTGGTCAGAACTTTGAAAATTTATGTCACCAGAACGGTTCAGATTAGGAAAACAGAGGCTCTGTTTGTCCTGTATGCTCCCAACAGGATTGGGTGTCCTGCTTCCATGTAGACCATTATGCGCTGGATCTGTGGTAAGATTCAGCATGCTCATTCCATGGCAGGATTGCCGTTACTGAATTAGGTGAAGACCCATTCTACTAGAAAGGTGGGTTCATCCTGGGCAGCTGGTCGGGGAGTCTCGGCATTGCAACTTTGCCGAGCAGCTATTTAGTAAACACTTTTGCTAAGTTTTACAAGTTTGATACCTTGGCTGATGATAACCTCAAGTTGGGTCATTCGACTGCAGAGTCGTACGCACTCTCCCACCCGTTCAAGAGCTTTGGTATAACCCCATGGTTCTTAATGTGACCCCAGCATCCTCTAGGTCGTATGAGAAAATAGGATTTTAATACCTACCGGTAAATCCTTTTCTCTTAGTCCGTAGAGGATGCTGGGCACCCGTCCCAGTCCATACTGTGTCTGCAGTTATTACTTGTGGTTATACACATGTTATGTTATGGTTCTGGTCAGCTTTTTGCTGCAATTGTTCATGCCGTTGGCTTGTGTTCTGTTGAATGCCACGTTCTGCGGCATGCTTAAGGTGTGAGCTGGTAAGATGCTCACCTTAGTTTAACAATAAATCCTTTCCTCGAAATGTCCGTCTCCCTGGGCACAGTTCCTATAACTGGAGTCTGGAGGAGGGGCATAGAGGGAGGAGCCAGTTCACACCCTTTGAAAGTCTTAAAGTGCCCATGTCTCTTGCGGATCCCGTCTATACCCCATGGTTCTTAATGTGACCCCAGCATCCTCTACGGACTAAGAGAAAAGGATGCCCTTGCGCACTATCCTGACTTCTCCTCCCGTCTGCTTACTTTGTGCCTTCCAACGCACAATGCGAACTACAGGTGGTGCTGCAGGGCCCACACCCTTTTACTTGCCTTACAGAACAGCTCTGGAGCTGTTACAGTGCCCAGCTGCTGCAAGAAATCAGCTTGAATGCTTCAGGGGATGGGGCATGGCCAACATGAGCCCCACACCAAAGGAGGGTGGGGGTGTTTAATGCGAACTAGGGGTCATCCAAGCACCGCAAAAGGCCGCCATGCCCTGCATGCCCCTTTTCTCTTTTCATATGCAGATGAGGGTTCCAGCCAACTTTGGCCCACATCTTGGATGACATCACCGTATGCAAATCCGTCTTCTGCAGACCTTCCCCCAGGAATGCTTGTACTAGTTGTTGCATATGGTTTGATATTTGATGGTGCTTCAATATTAGGCAGCCTTCCACC
Source organism: Pseudophryne corroboree (assembly GCF_028390025.1). Taxonomy (NCBI): domain Eukaryota; kingdom Metazoa; phylum Chordata; class Amphibia; order Anura; family Myobatrachidae; genus Pseudophryne; species Pseudophryne corroboree. The sequence goes on from NW_026970175.1 coordinate 374,789, forward strand.
CTCCCATGTTCATCTGAACAGATGTGGTCTCCCTGCAGTTGTTGTCCCCAGACGAGAGTTCCCTTGTGCGTCCTCAGTTGAATCTCCTTAACTTGACGGGGGAGGGGCTGCCCGAGCAGCCACCCTCCCCAGCCCTATCCCAACTCATACTTATTTTGCATATGAGATCTCTTGATCATGAAGATTGTTCTCACAGGGTGAGGTTCATCCATTATATTTTAAAATAGGAAGGTACAAATTACATATTTGAATTGCATCTATGTGCTGGATTCAAATGTCCCCCCCCCCCTTCCTTTCTCAATTGTGCCCGTCAGCAGCTATTCTAAGGTTGCTGCCAATGGGTGTGACACATTAATTTCTTCTGTGGGGTACACTGGACTCCACAAGGATTCACATTGGGGTGTAGAGTAGGATCTTGATCTGAGGCACCAACCGGCTCAAAGCTTTTGACTGTTCCCAAGATGCTCAGCGCATCCTCCTCTATAACCCCGCTTCCATGAACAGGGAGCTCAGTTTGTAGTTGGTGCCTTCAGTAGCAGGCCACTTAACAGGGGCCTGCCTCAGGCAGCCTATTCTTAGCTATTAATTTTGACAAGAAAAGAAGAACTTGTTTTATGAGAATCTACAAGGGCTGCAGCAGGCTAGGTCTAATAGACATCTTTACTGCAGCTTCATCACTCCCAGCGGCGCTGTATACTCCCGTGCCCTGGTTGCTGGGTCACTGCAGCGGAGGCTCCAGTTTCTTCCTAAGGTCAGTCACACACACACCGCCCTTCCGGATCACGAGGCCGCTGATGAAGGGGAGCGTGGCCGTAGGGGGTGGACCGTGTGCGCACTGGCGTGGACACTGATTACTGGGCAGCCGCTCCACTAGCCACCAGGTACAGTTAAGGAGCACAGGTCTGGGAGTTTTACTCCTATATTAACCCAATTTTGTACTGCCCGCAGCGCATTGTGATAGGTAATAGGGCCTGATTCAGGTTGGAATGCAATCACAATAAGCGATCCAACTGCAAAAATTGCTAACAGCATACGCATGTGCCTGCATTTTCTGCGGCACCCCGCAGAGAATGCGATCGCCTCTGCCTGTCAATCGGGGCAGGGGGGGAGAGGGGGGTCAGCAACACTCCATTTCCAAGTCAGGGATGGAGCGGTGCGGGGGCAAGGCTTCAAAATGGGGTCTGCAATGGAGGAGACACAGGGGGCGTGGTCACAGCAGCTGTATGACATCACATTCAGCCGCTGTGATCACAAAAATGGTGGCGGCTTCCTGCGCGCACATACAGTCTGCACCAGCAGGAGGCTACACCATTTTTTATGATCACGCTGAACTGCAGTGCGACTGCAATTACAGCATGGTCAAGAAGGGAGGCGTCATGCTGGGTGGCCATAAGAGATGAGCGGGTTCGGTTCCTCGGAATCCGAACCCGCCCGAACTTCACCCTTTTTTGCTCGGGTCCGAGCAGACTCGGATCCTCTCGCCTTGCTCGGTTAACCCGAGCGCGCCCGAACGTCATCATCCCGCTGTCGGATTCTCACGAGACTTGGATTCTATATAAGGAGCCGCGCGTCGCCGCCATTTTCACACGTGCATTGAGATTGATAGGGAGAGGACGTGGCTGGCGTCCTCTCCGTTTAGATTAGAAGATAGAGACGAGTGACATTTGATTTACTACTAATTTGGGGAGCAGTTGAACTTGTCAGGAGTACTCAGTAGTGCAGAGTTTTGCTGATAGTGACCACCAGTTTTATTATTTATAATCCGTTCTCTGCCTGAAAAAAAACGATACACATACCATATCTGTGCTCAGCCTCAGTGTGCTGCATGATATATCATCTATGTATATCTGACTGTGCTGAGTGCTCACTGCTCACACAGCTTAATTGTGGGGGAGACTGGGGAGCAGTTATAGCAGGAGTACAGTGCACACTTTTGCTGCCAGTGTGACCACCAGTATATTGTCTGCCTGAAAAAGTTAAACACTCCTGTGGTGTTTTTTTTTTATTCTATAAATGCATTCTGCTGACAGTGTCCAGCAGGTCCGTCATACATATATTATATAAATATTTACCTGCAGTAGTGTTATATATTTTTTTTCATCTTTATCATCTCTATATTAGCAGACGCAGTACGGTAGTCCACGGCTGTGGCTATCTCTGTGTCGTCAGTGCTCGTCCATAATTGTATACCTACCTACCTGTGGTGGTTTTTTTTTTTCTATCTTCTTCATACTAGTAGTTTAGGAGTCTACTGACAGTGTCCACCAGGTCCATCATTATATTATATACCTACAGTAGTAATATATTTATTATATTATCTATACTAGCAGACGCAGTACGGTAGTCCACGGCTGTGGCTATCTCTGTGTCGTCAGTGCTCGTCCATAATTGTATACCTACCTACCTGTGGTGGGGTTTTTTTTTTATCTTCTTCATACTAGTAGTTTAGCAGTCTGCTGACAGTGTCCACCAGGTCCGTCATTATATTATATACCTACAGTAGTAATATATTTATTATATTATCTATACTAGCAGATGCAGTACGGTAGTCCACGGCTGTACCTACCTCTGTGTCGTCAGTGCTCGTCCATAATTGTATACCTACCTGTGGTGGGGTTTTTTTTTCTATCTTCTTCATACTAGTAGTTTAGGAGTCTGCTGACAGTGTCCACCAGGTCCGTCATTATATTATATACCTACAGTAGTAATATATTTAGTATATTATCTATACTAGCAGACGCAGTACGGTAGTCCACGGCTGTACCTACCTCTGTGTCGTCACTCGTCCATAATTGTATACCTAACTGTGGTGGTTTTTTTTTCTATCTTCTTCATACTAGTAGTTTAGCAGTCTGCTGACAGTGTCCACCAGGTCCGTCATTATATTATATATACCTACAGTAGTTATATCTATTTTTTTTTATATCATTAATTATCATCTCTATACTAGCAGACGCAGTACGGTAGGCCACGGCTGTGGCTATCTCTGTGTCGTCAGTGCTCGTCCATAATTGTATACCTACCTACCTGAGGTGGAAGTTTTTTTCTATCTTCTTCATACTAGTAGTTTAGCAGTCTGCTGACAGTGTCCACCAGGTCCGTCATTATATTATATATACCTACAGTAGTTATATATATATTTTTTTTTATATCATTAATTATCATCTCTATACTAGCAGACGCAGTACGGTAGTCCACGGCTGTAGCTACCTCTGTGTCGTCAGTCACTCGTCATCCATAAGTATACTAGTATCCATCCATCTCCATTGTTTACCTGAGGTGCCTTTTAGTTGTGCCTATTAAAATATGGAGAACAAAAATGTTGAGGTTCCAAAAATAGGGAAAGATCAAGATCCACTTCCACCTCGTGCTGAAGCTGCTGCCACTAGTCATGGCCGAGACAATGAAATTCCATCAACGTCGTCTGCCAAGGCCGATGCCCAATGTCATAGTACAGAGCATGTAAAATCCAAAACACAAAAGATCAGTAAAAAAATGACTCAAAAATCTAAATAAAAATCGTCGGAGGAGAAGCGTAAACTTGCCAATATGCCATTTACCACACGGAGTGGCAAGGAACGGCTGAGGCCCTGGCCTATCTTCATGGCTAGTGGTTCAGCTTCACATGAGGATGGAAGCACTCAGCCTCTCGCTAGAAAAATGAAAAGACTTAAGCTGGCAAAAGCACAGCAAAGAACTGTGCATTCTTCAAAATCACAAATCCACAAGGAGAGTCCAATTGTGTCGGTTGCGATGCCTGACCTTCCCAACACTGGACGTGAAGAGCATGCACCTTCCACCATTTGCACGCCCCCTGCAAGTGCTGGAAGGAGCACCCGCAGTCCAGTTCCTGATAGTCAGATTGAAGATGTCAGTGTTGAAGTACACCAGGATGAGGAGAATATGGGTGTTGCTGGCGCTGGGGAGGAAATTGACAAGGAGGATTCTGATGGTGAGGTGGTTTGTTTAAGTCAGGCACCCGGCGAGACACCTGTTGTCCGTGGGAGGAATATGGCCATTGACATGCCTGGTGAAAATACCAAAAAAATCAGCTCTTCGGTGTGGAAGTATTTCAACAGAAATGCGGACAACAGGTGTCAAGCCGTGTGTTGCCTTTGTCAAGCTGTAATAAGTAGGGGTAAGGACGTTAACCACCTCGGAACATCCTCCCTTATACGTCACCTGCAGCGCATTCATCATAAGTCAGTGACAAGTTCAAAAACTTTGGGCGACAGCGGAAGCAGTCCACTGACCAGTAAATCCCTTCCTCTTGTAACCAAGCTCACGCAAACCACCCCACCAACTCCCTCAGTGTCAATTTCCTCCTTCCCCAGGAATGCCAATAGTCCTGCAGGCCATGTCACTGGCAATTCTGACGAGTTCTCTCCTGCCTGGGATTCCTCCGATGCATCCTTGAGTGTAACGCCTACTGCTGCTGGCGCTGCTGTTGTTGCTGCTGGGAGTCGATGGTCATCCCAGAGGGGAAGTCGTAAGACCACTTTTACTACTTCCACCAAGCAATTGACTGTCCAACAGTCCTTTGCGAGGAAGATGAAATATTACAGCAGTCATCCTGCTGCAAAGCGGATAACTGAGGCCTTGGCATCCTGGGCAGTGAGAAACGTGGTTCCGGTATCCATCATTACTTCAGAGCCAACTATAGACTTGATTGAGGTACTGTGTCCCCGGTACCAAATACTATCTAGGTTCCATTTCTCTAGGCAGGCGATACCGAAAATGTACACAGACCTCAGAAAAAGACTCACCAGTGTCCTAAAAAATGCAGTTGTACCCAATGTCCACTTAACCACGGACATGTGGACAAGTGGAGCAGGGCAGACTCAGGACTATATGACTGTGACAGCCCACTGGGTAGATGTATTGACTCCCGCCGCAAGAACAGCAGCGGCGGCACCAGTAGCAGCATCTCGCAAACGCCAACTCTTTCCTAGGCAGGCTACGCTTTGTATCACCGCTTTCCAGAATACGCACACAGATGAAAACCTCTTACGGCAACTGAGGAAGATCATCACAGAATGGCTTACCCCAATTGGACTCTCCTGTGGATTTGTGGCATCGGACAACGCCAGCAATATTGTGCGTGCATTATATCTGGGCAAATTCCAGCACGTCCCATGTTTTGCACATACCTTGAATTTGGTGGTGCAGAATTATTTAAAAAACGACAGGGGCGTGCAAGAGATGCTGTCGGTGGCCACAAGAATTGCGGGACACTTTCGGCGTACAGGCACCACGTACAGAAGACTGGAGCAACACCAAAAACGCCTGAACCTGCCCTGCCATCATCTGAAGCAAGAAGTGGAAACGAGGTGGAATTCAACCCTCTATATGCTTCAGAGGATGGAGGAGCAGCAAAAGGCCATTCAAGCCTATACATCTGACCACGATATAGGAGGTGGAATGCACCTGTCTCAAGCGCAGTGGAGAATGATTTCAACGTTGTGCAAGGTTCTGCAACCTTTTGAACTTGCCACACGTGAAGTCAGTTCAGACACTGCCAGCCTGAGTCAGGTCATTCCCGTCATCAGGCTTTTGCAGAAGAAGCTGGAGACATTGAAGGAGGAGCTAAGACAGAGCGATTCCGCTAGGCATGTGGGACTTGTGGATGGAGCCCTTCATTCGCTTAACCAGGATTCACGGGTGGTCAATCTGTTGAAATCAGAGCACTACATTTTGGCCACCGTGCTCGATCCTAGATTTAAAACCTACGTTGTATCTCTCTTTCCGGCAGACACAAGTCTGCAGGGGTTCAAAGACCTGCTGGTGAGAAAATTATCAAGTCAAGCGGAACTTGATCGGTCAACAGCTCCTCCTTCACAGTCTCCCGCAATTGGGGGTGCGAGGAAAAGGCTCAGAATTCCGAGCCCACCCGCTGGCGGTGATGCAGGGCAGTCTGGAGCGACTGCTGATGCTGACATCTGGTCCGGACTGAAGGACCTGCCAACGATTACGGACATGTCGTCTACTGTCACTGCATATGATTCTCTCACCATTGAAAGAATGGTGGAGGATTATATGAGTGACCGCATCCAAGTAGGCACGTCAGACAGTCCGTACGTATACTGGCAGGAAAAAGAGGCAATTTGGAGGCCCTTGCACAAACTGGCTTTATTCTACCTAAGTTGCCCTCCCACAAGTGTGTACTCCGAAAGAGTGTTTAGTGCCGCCGCTCACCTTGTCAGCAATCGGCGTACGAGGTTACTTCCAGAAAATGTGGAGAAGATGATGTTCATTAAAATGAATTATAATCAATTGCTCCGTGGAGACATTGACCAGCAGCAATTGCCTCCACAAAGTATACAGGGAGCTGAGATGGTGGATTCCAGTGGGGACGAATTGATAATCTGTGAGGAGGGGGATGTACACGGTGATGAATCGGAGGATGATGATGAGGTTGACATCTTGCCTCTATAGAGCCAGTTTGTGCAAGGAGAGATTTATTGCTTCTTTTTTGGTGGGGGTCCAAACCAACCCGTCATTTCAGTCACAGTCGTGTGGCAGACCCTGTCACTGAAATGATGGGTTGGTTAAAGTGTGCATGTCCTGTTTATACAACATAAGGGTGGGTGGGAGGGCCCAAGGCAATTCCACCTTGCACCTCTTTTTTTCTTTTATTTTTCTTTGCGTCATGTGCTGTTTGGGGAGTGTTTTTTGGAAGGGCCATCCTGCGTGACACTGCAGTGCCACTCCTAGATGGGCCAGGTGTTTGTGTCGGCCACTTGGGTCGCTGAGCTTAGTCACACAGCTACCTCATTGCGCCTCTTTTTTTCTTTGCGTCATGTGCTGTTTGGGGAGTGTTTTTTGGAAGGGCCATCCTGCGTGACACTGCAGTGACACTCCTAGATGGGCCAGGTGTTTGTGTCGTCCACTTGGGTCGCTGAGCTTAGTCACACAGCTACCTCATTGCGCCACTTTTTTTCTTTGCGTCATGTGCTGTTTGGGGAGTGTTTTTTGGAAGGGCCATCCTGCGTGACACTGCAGTGCCACTCCTAGATGGGCCAGGTGTTTGTGTCGGCCACTTGGGTCGCTGAGCTTAGTCACACAGCTACCTCATTGCGCCTCTTTTTTTCTTTGCGTCATGTGCTGTTTGGGGAGTGTTTTTGGAAGGGCCATCCTGCGTGACACTGCAGTGCCACTCCTAGATGGGCCAGGTGTTTGTGTCGGCCACTTGGGTCGCTGAGCTTAGTCACACAGCTACCTCATTGCGCCTCTTTTTTTCTTTGCGTCATGTGCTGTTTGGGGAGTGTTTTTTGGAAGGGCCATCCTGCGTGACACTGCAGTGCCACTCCTAGATGGGCCAGGTGTTTGTGTCGGCCACTTGGGTCGCTGAGCTTAGTCACACAGCTACCTCATTGCGCCTCTTTTTTTCTTTGCGTCATGTGCTGTTTGGGGAGTGTTTTTTGGAAGGGCCATCATGCGTGACACTGCAGTGCCACTCCTAGATGGGCCAGGTGTTTGTGTCGGCCACTTGGGTCACTGAGCTTAGTCATCCAGCGACCTCGGTGCAAATTTTAGGACTAAAAATAATATTGTGAGGTGTGAGGTGTTAAGAATAGACTGAAAATTAGTGGAAATTATGGTTATTGAGGTTAATAATACTTTGGGATCAAAATGACTCCCAAATTCTATGATTTAAGCTGTTTTTTAGGGTTTTTTGAAAAAAACACCCGAATCCAAAACACACCCGAATCCGACAAAAAAAATTCGGTGAGGTTTAGCCAAAACGCGTTCGAACCCAAAACACGGCCGCGGAACCGAACCCAAAACCAAAACACAAAACCCGAAAAATTTCCGGTGCACATCTCTAGTGGCCATGCCATGTCACTGTGCAGGAGCCAGCACCGCTCACACACTAGTCCCCGGTGCAGCCCCCAACCCCCGGGACACCCGGAGCAACAAAATGTAGATTCAGGCCACCAGGCCACGCCCCTACCTATGAAACCATGCCTCCTTTTTACCATTGCGCTGCTTATCTGCGCGCACTGCATTACAATCTCCCTCGCCACCTCTCTGGGTGTCACCAGTGATAGTGACACCTCTGCCATGCTTGTAGCAGCTGGTCCTAAGATCTACACCTCAAGCCCTGAGTGTTTGCCCTTGTGACTTGTTGATCATCATAGCAAAGCAGATGCTTACAGAAAACTGCAGGGGCTTAGATTGAAAATAAAAAAAATTGATGGGTATAAGGTAGAGAGGAGCGGGTTCGGTTCTCCGAGAACCGAATTCCCCACGAACCCCACGAACTCCTCCTCCGAGGCAGGCTCGGTTGTTCCCGCCTGACTCGGAAAACCTGAACAAGGGAAAATGTCATCATCCCGCTGTCGGATTCTCGCGAGATTCGGATTTCATATAAAGAGTGCAAGCATTCCTGGGGGAAGGCCTGCAGCAGATGGATTTGCATATGGTGATGTCATCCAAGCAGTGGGTCAAAGTTGGCTTCAGAAACAAACAGGAATGCTTGCACTAGTTGTTGCATTTGGTTTGTTGTTTGGGGGTGCTTCAGTATTAGGCAGCCTTCTGCCCTCCCATGTTCATCTGAAAATATGTGTTCTCCCTGCAGTTGTTGTCCCCAGATGAGAGTTCCCTTGTGCTGCCTCAGTTGAATCTCCTTTACTTGACAGAGATGTGCCTGAGCAGCGGCCCTCCCCAGCCCTATCCCAAATCATACTTATTTTGCATATGAGATACCATGGTCATGAAGATTATTCTCCCAGGGTGAGGTTCATTCATTGCATTCTGGGTATGCTGACCCCTGTGATTTCCCCAAATGTGGGTAACTCGACTGCATTATTTGTGGTAGTGGGGGACTGTGTTTGTGTTTTCCTCTGGTCAGCTCTGGTAAAAGTCAGATTTCTTTGTTTCAGATCTTCCTCTAGCCTTGTTCTTCTTTCGAGAGTTCCCTTGTGCTGCCTCAGTTGGATCTCCTTCACTTGACAGGGGGGTGCCCGAGCAGCGACCCTCCCCAGCTCAAGCCCAACTCCTACTTACCTGCCAGGTGAGATACTATGATCATGAAGGTGCTTCTTCCAGGGCAAGGCTCACCCATTGCACTCTGGGTGTGCTGCCCCTGCGATTTCCCCAAATGTGGGAAACTTGACTGCATAATTTGTGTTTCCCCTGGTCGGCTCTCGTATAATTCAGATCTCTTTGTCTCAGGTCTCTCTCCAGCCTAGTTTGCTGTCTGTTTCCACTTCTTTTTTCTTGAGCCCCTCCCTTTTATACCCTTGTGCACTATCCTGACTTCTCCTCCTGTCTGCTTACTTTGTGCCTTCCAATGCACAATGCAAACTACACACCCTTTTACTTGCCTTACAGAGCAGCTCTGGAGCTGTTACAGTGCCAAGCTGCTGTAAGAAATCAGCTTGAATGCTTCAGGGGCTGGGGCATTGTCAACATGAGCCCCACACCGAAGGAGGGTGGGGGTGTTTAATGCGAACTAAGGGTCATCCAAGCGCCGCAAAAGGCCGCCATGCCCTGCATACCCCTTTTCTCTTTTCATATGCAGATGAGGGATCCAGCCAACTTTGGCCCACTGCTTGGATGACATCACCGTATGCAAATCCGTCTTCTGCAGAACTTCCCCCAGGAATGCTTGTACTAGTTGTTGCATTTGGTTTGTTGTTTGGGGGTGCTTCAGTATTAGGCAGCCTTCTGCCCTCCCATGTTCATCTGAAAATATGTGTTCTCCCTGCAGTTGTTGTCCCCAGATGAGAGTTCCCTTGTGCTGCCTCAGTTGAATCTCCTTTACTTGACAGAGATGTGCCTGAGCAGCGGCCCTCCCCAGCCCTATCCCAAATCATACTTATTTTGCATAGGCGATACCATGGTCATGAAGATTGTTCTCCCAGGGTGAGGTTCATTCATTGCATTCTGGGTATGCTGACCCCTGTGATTTCCCCAAATGTGGGAAACTCGACTGCATTATTTGTGGTAGTGGGGGACTGTGTTTGTGCTTTCCTCTGGTCAGCTCTGGTAAAAGTCAGATTTCTTTGTCTCAGATCTTCCTCTAGCCTTGTTTTTCTTTCGAGAGTTCCCTTGTGCTGCCTCAGTTGGATCTCCTTCATTTGACAGGGGGTGCCCGAGCAGCAATCCTCCACAGCTCTGGCCCAACTCCTACTTACCTGCCAGGTGAGATACTATGATCTTCACTGTTAGGGCAATCAGGATGTGGAATTCCCTGCCAGGGAAGGTGGTAATGGCGGACTCTGTAATTGGATTTAAAAAAGGAATGGATACATTTCTGAATGAAAAAGCTATCCAAGGTTATAATACTTAAAATATCAACATGGTTAATCCGGGGGTAACATGAGTTGTAGTAGCTAACTAGTCATAAAACATTATTCAGCAAGTATGTAGAATCATCACAACTTAAAACAGGTTGAACACGATGGGCAATTTGCCTCTATTCAACCTCAAAAACTATGTTACTATATGTTACTATATTACTATGTTACTGTAGTATACAGAACACCACAATGCAATGAGCAGTGATAGTGAGCACTGATGAGGATACTAGAACTGACACTGAGCAGCAAGATGCAGCACTGGACTATTAGTAATGTACTGTAGTATGCTGAGCACAACAATGCAGCACAAGACAATGAGCAGTGATACTGAGCACTGATGAGGATACTACTGAGAACTGACACTGAGCAGGAGAGACACACTACTAGTATTACTGAGCAGCAATAAGTATCCACTGATACTGAGCACTGATATTGAGATTTCCACTGAGAGAACATAACCACGTCCTCTCCGCTCTCTCTTCAATGCACGAGTAAAAATGGCGGCAACGCGCAGCTCTTTATATGGAATCCGAATCTCGCGAGAATCCGACAGCGGGATGATGACATTTTCCCTTGTTCAGGTTTTCCGAGTCAGGCGGGAACAACCGAGCCTGCCTCGGAGGAGGAGTTCGTGGGGTTCGTGGGGAATTCGGTTCTCGGAGAACCGAACCCGCTCCTCTCTACCTTATACCCATCAATTTTTTTTATTTTCAATCTAAGCCACTGCAGTTTTCTGTAAGCATCTGCTTTGCTATGATGATCAACAAGTCACAAGGGCAAACACTCAGGGCTTGAGGTGTAGATCTTAGGACCAGCTGCTACAAGCATGGCAGAGGTGTCACTATCACTGGTGACACCCAGAGAGGTGGCGAGGGAGATTGTAATGCAGTGCGCGCAGATAAGCAGCGCAATGGTAAAAAGGAGGCATGGTTTCATAGGTAGGGGCGTGGCCTGGTGGCCTGAATCTACATTTTGTTGCTCCGGGTGTCCCGGGGGTTGGGGGCTGCACCGGGGACTAGTGTGTGAGCGGTGCTGGCTCCTGCACAGTGACATGGCATGGCCACTAGAGATGTGCACCGGAAATTTTTCGGGTTTTGTGTTTTGGTTTTGGGTTCGGTTCCGCGGCCGTGTTTTGGGTTCGAACGCGTTTTGGCTAAACCTCACCGAATTTTTTTTGTCGGATTCGGGTGTGTTTTGGATTCGGGTGTTTTTTTCAAAAAACCCTAAAAAACAGCTTAAATCATAGAATTTGGGAGTCATTTTGATCCCAAAGTATTATTAACCTCAATAACCATAATTTCCACTAATTTTCAGTCTATTCTTAACACCTCACACCTCACAATATTATTTTTAGTCCTAAAATTTGCAACGAGGTCGCTGGATGACTAAGCTCAGTGACCCAAGTGGCCGACACAAACACCTGGCCCATCTAGGAGTGGCACTGCAGTGTCACGCATGATGGCCCTTCCAAAAAACACTCCCCAAACAGCACATGACGCAAAGAAAAAAAGAGGCGCAATGAGGTAGCTGTGTGACTAAGCTCAGCGACCCAAGTGGCCGACACAAACACCTGGCCCATCTAGGAGTGGCACTGCAGTGTCACGCAGGATGGCCCTTCCAAAAAACACTCCCCAAACAGCACATGACGCAAAGAAAAAAAGAGGCGCAATGAGGTAGCTGTGTGACTAAGCTCAGCGACCCAAGTGGCCGACACAAACACCTGGCCCATCTAGGAGTGGCACTGCAGTGTCACGCAGGATGGCCCTTCCAGATACACTCCCCTAACAGCACATGACGCAAAGAAAAAAAGAGGCGCAATGAGGTAGCTGTGTGACTAAGCTCAGCGACCCAAGTGGCCGACACAAACACCTGGCCCATCTAGGAGTGGCACTGCAGTGTCACGCAGGATGGCCCTTCCAAAAAACACTCCCCAAACAGCACATGACGCAAAGAAAAAAAGTGGCGCAATGAGGTAGCTGTGTGACTAAGCTCAGCGACCCAAGTGGACGACACAAACACCTGGCCCATCTAGGAGTGTCACTGCAGTGTCACGCAGGATGGCCCTTCCAAAAAACACTCCCCAAACAGCACATGACGCAAAGAAAAAAAGAGGCGCAATGAGGTAGCTTTGTGACTAAGCTCAGCGACCCAAGTGGCCGACACAAACACCTGGCCCATCTAGGAGTGGCACTGCAGTGTCACGCAGGATGGCCCTTCCAAAAAACACTCCCCAAACAGCACATGACGCAAAGAAAAATAAAAGAAAAAAGAGGTGCAAGGTGGAATTGCCTTGGGCCCTCCCACCCACCCTTATGTTGTATAAACAGGACATGCACACTTTAACCAACCCATCATTTCAGTGACAGGGTCTGCCACACGACTGTGACTGAAATGACGGGTTGGTTTGGACCCCCACCAAAAAAGAAGCAATAAATCTCTCCTTGCACAAACTGGCTCTATAGAGGCAAGATGTCCACCTCATCATCATCCTCCGATTCATCACCGTGTACATCCCCCTCCTCACAGATTATCAATTCGTCCCCACTGGAATCCACCATCTCAGCTCCCTGTATACTTTGTGGAGGCAATTGCTGCTGGTCAATGTCTCCACGGAGCAATTGATTATAATTCATTTTAATGAACATCATCTTTTCCACATTTTCTGGAAGTAACCTCGTACGCCGATTGCTGACAAGGTGAGCGGCGGCACTAAACACTCTTTCGGAGTACACACTTGTGGGAGGGCAACTTAGGTAGAATAAAGCCAGTTTGTGCAAGGGCCTCCAAATTGCCTCTTTTTCCTGCCAGTATACGTACGGACTGTCTGACGTGCCTACTTGGATGCGGTCACTCATATAATCCTCCACCATTCTTTCAATGGTGAGAGAATCATATGCAGTGACAGTAGACGACATGTCCGTAATCGTTGGCAGGTCCTTCAGTCCGGACCAGATGTCAGCATCAGCAGTCGCTCCAGACTGCCCTGCATCACCGCCAGCGGGTGGGCTCGGAATTCTGAGCCTTTTCCTCGCACCCCCAATTGCGGGAGACTGTGAAGGAGGAGCTGTTGACCGATCAAGTTCCGCTTGACTTGATAATTTTCTCACCAGCAGGTCTTTGAACCCCTGCAGACTTGTGTCTGCCGGAAAGAGAGATACAACGTAGGTTTTAAATCTAGGATCGAGCACGGTGGCCAAAATGTAGTGCTCTGATTTCAACAGATTGACCACCCGTGAATCCTGGTTAAGCGAATGAAGGGCTCCATCCACAAGTCCCACATGCCTAGCGGAATCGCTCTGTCTTAGCTCCTCCTTCAATGTCTCCAGCTTCTTCTGCAAAAGCCTGATGACGGGAATGACCTGACTCAGGCTGGCAGTGTCTGAACTGACTTCACGTGTGGCAAGTTCAAAAGGTTGCAGAACCTTGCACAACGTTGAAATCATTCTCCACTGCGCTTGAGACAGGTGCATTCCACCTCCTATATCGTGGTCAGATGTATAGGCTTGAATGGCCTTTTGCTGCTCCTCCATCCTCTGAAGCATATAGAGGGTTGAATTCCACCTCGTTTCCACTTCTTGCTTCAGATGATGGCAGGGCAGGTTCAGGCGTTTTTGGTGTTGCTCCAGTCTTCTGTACGTGGTGCCTGTACGCCGAAAGTGTCCCGCAATTCTTGTGGCCACCGACAGCATCTCTTGCACGCCCCTGTCGTTTTTTAAATAATTCTGCACCACCAAATTCAAGGTATGTGCAAAACATGGGACGTGCTGGAATTTGCCCAGATATAGGCCCTCATTCCGAGTTGATCGGTCGCAAGGCGAATTTAGCAGAGTTACACACGCTAAGCCGCCGCCTACTGGGAGTGAATCTTAGCTTCTTAAAATTGCGACCGATGTATTCGCAATATTGCGATTACTAACTACTTAGCAGTTTCTGAGTAGCTCCAGACTTACTCTGCCTGTGCGATCATTTCAGTGCTTGTCGTTCCTGGTTGACGTCACAAACACACCCAGCGTTCGCCCAGGCACTCCCACCGTTTCCCCGGCCACTCCTGCGTTTTTTCCGGAAACGGTAGCGTTTTCAGCCACACGCCCCTGAAACGCCGTGTTTCCGCCCAGTAACACCCATTTCCTGTCAATCACATTACGATCGCCGGAGCGAAGAAAAAGCCGTGAGTAAAAATACTTTCTTCATAGTAAAGTTACTTGGCGCAGTCGCAGTGCGAACTTTGCGCATGCGTACTAAGCGGATTTTCACTGCGATGCGATGAAAAAGAACGAGCGAACAACTCGGAATGAGGGCCATAATGCACGCACAATATTGCTGGCGTTGTCCGATGCCACAAATCCACAGGAGAGTCCAATTGGGGTAAGCCATTCTGTGATGATCTTCCTCAGTTGCCGTAAGAGGTTTTCATCTGTGTGCGTATTCTGGAAAGCGGTGATACAAAGCGTAGCCTGCCTAGGAAAGAGTTGGCGTTTGCGAGATGCTGCTACTGGTGCCGCCGCTGCTGTTCTTGCGGCGGGAGTCAATACATCTACCCAGTGGGCTGTCACAGTCATATAGTCCTGAGTCTGCCCTGCTCCACTTGTCCACATGTCCGTGGTTAAGTGGACATTGGGTACAACTGCATTTTTTAGGACACTGGTGAGTCTTTTTCTGAGGTCTGTGTACATTTTCGGTATCGCCTGCCTAGAGAAATGGAACCTAGATAGTATTTGGTACCGGGGACACAGTACCTCAATCAAGTCTATAGTTGGCTCTGAAGTAATGATGGATACCGGAACCACGTTTCTCACTGCCCAGGATGCCAAGGCCTCAGTTATCCGCTTTGCAGCAGGATGACTGCTGTGATATTTCATCTTCCTCGCAAAGGACTGTTGGACAGTCAATTGCTTGGTGGAAGTAGTAAAAGTGGTCTTACGACTTCCCCTCTGGGATGACCATCGACTCCCAGCAGCAACAACAGCAGCGCCAGCAGCAGTAGGCGTTACACTCAAGGATGCATCGGAGGAATCCCAGGCAGGAGAGAACTCGTCAGAATTGCCAGTGACATGGCCTGCAGGACTATTGGCATTCCTGGGGAAGGAGGAAATTGACACTGAGGGAGTTGGTGGGGTGGTTTGCGTGAGCTTGGTTACAAGAGGAAGGGATTTACTGGTCAGTGGACTGCTTCCGCTGTCGCCCAAAGTTTTTGAACTTGTCACTGACTTATGATGAATGCGCTGCAGGTGACGTATAAGGGAGGATGTTCCGAGGTGGTTAACGTCCTTACCCCTACTTATTACAGCTTGACAAAGGCAACACACGGCTTGACACCTGTTGTCCGCATTTCTGTTGAAATACTTCCACACCGAAGAGCTGATTTTTTTGGTATTTTCACCAGGCATGTCAATGGCCATATTCCTCCCACGGACAACAGGTGTCTCGCCGGGTGCCTGACTTAAACAAACCACCTCACCATCAGAATCCTCCTTGTCAATTTCCTCCCCAGCGCCAGCAACACCCATATTCTCCTCATCCTGGTGTACTTCAACACTGACATCTTCAATCTAACTATCAGGAACTGGACTGCGGGTGCTCCTTCCAGCACTTGCAGGGGGCGTGCAAATGGTGGAAGGTGCATGCTCTTCACGTCCAGTGTTGGGAAGGTCAGGCATCGCAACCGACACAATTGGACTCTCCTTGTGGATTTGTGATTTTGAAGAACGCACAGTTCTTTGCTGTGCTTTTGCCAGCTTAAGTCTTTTCATTTTTCTAGCGAGAGGCTGAGTGCTTCCATCCTCATGTGAAGCTGAACCACTAGCCATGAAGATAGGCCAGGGCCTCAGCCGTTCCTTGCCACTCCGTGTGGTAAATGGCATATTGGCAAGTTTACGCTTCTCCTCCGACGATTTTTATTTAGATTTTTGAGTCATTTTTTTACTGATCTTTTGTGTTTTGGATTTTACATGCTCTGTACTATGACATTGGGCATCGGCCTTGGCAGACGACGTTGATGGAATTTCATCGTCTCGGCCATGACTAGTGGCAGCAGCTTCAGCACGAGGTGGAAGTGGATCTTGATCTTTCCCTATTTTTGGAACCTCAACATTTTTGTTCTCCATATTTTAATAGGCACAACTAAAAGGCACCTCAGGTAAACAATGGAGATGGATGGATACTAGTATACTTATGGATGACGAGTGACTGACGACACAGAGGTAGCTACAGCCGTGGACTACCGTACTGCGTCTGCTAGTATAGAGATGATAATTAATGATATAAAAAAAAATATATATATAACTACTGTAGGTATATATAATATAATGACGGACCTGGTGGACACTGTCAGCAGACTGCTAAACTACTAGTATGAAGAAGATAGAAAAAAACTTCCACCACAGGTAGGTAGGTATACAATTATGGACGAGCACTGACGACACAGAGATAGCCACAGCCGTGGCCTACCGTACTGCGTCTGCTAGTATAGAGATGATAATTAATGATATAAAAAAAAAAATATATAACTACTGTAGGTATATATAATATAATGACGGACCTGGTGGACACTGTCAGCAGACTGCTAAACTACTAGTATGAAGAAGATAGAAAAAAAAAAACACCACAGTTAGGTATACAATTATGGACGAGTGACGACACAGAGGTAGGTACAGCCGTGGACTACCGTACTGCGTCTGCTAGTATAGATAATATACTAAATATATTACTACTGTAGGTATATAATATAATGACGGACCTGGTGGACACTGTCAGCAGACTCCTAAACTACTAGTATGAAGAAGATAGAAAAAAAAACCCCACCACA
The DNA here is from genome assembly GCF_028390025.1 of Pseudophryne corroboree. Classification (NCBI taxonomy): domain Eukaryota; kingdom Metazoa; phylum Chordata; class Amphibia; order Anura; family Myobatrachidae; genus Pseudophryne; species Pseudophryne corroboree. Next base: position 391,901 of record NW_026970175.1, read on the forward strand.
GGTAGGTATACAATTATGGACGAGCACTGACGACACAGAGGTAGGTACAGCCGTGGACTACCGTACTGCATCTGCTAGTATAGATAATATAATAAATATATTACTACTGTAGGTATATAATATAATGACGGACCTGGTGGACACTGTCAGCAGACTGCTAAACTACTAGTATGAAGAAGATTAAAAAAAAAACCCACCACAGGTAGGTAGGTATACAATTATGGACGAGCACTGACGACACAGAGATAGCCACAGCCGTGGACTACCGTACTGCGTCTGCTAGTATAGATAATATAATAAATATATTACTACTGTAGGTATATAATATAATGATGGACCTGGTGGACACTGTCAGTAGACTCCTAAACTACTAGTATGAAGAAGATAGAAAAAAAAAAACCACCACAGGTAGGTAGGTATACAATTATGGACGAGCACTGACGACACAGAGATAGCCACAGCCGTGGACTACCGTACTGCGTCTGCTAATATAGAGATGATAAAGATGAAAAAAAAAATATAACACTACTGCAGGTAAATATTTATATAATATATGTATGACGGACCTGCTGGACACTGTCAGCAGAATGCATTTATAGAATAAAAAAAAAACACCACAGGAGTGTTTAACTTTTTCAGGCAGACAATATACTGGTGGTCACACTGGCAGCAAAAGTGTGCACTGTACTCCTGCTATAACTGCTCCCCAGTCTCCCCCACAATTAAGCTGTGTGAGCAGTGAGCACTCAGCACAGTCAGATATACATAGATGATATATCATGCAGCACACTGAGGCTGAGCACAGATATGGTATGTGTATCGTTTTTTTTCAGGCAGAGAACGGATTATAAATAATAAAACTGGTGGTCACTATCAGCAAAACTCTGCACTACTGAGTACTCCTGACAAGTTCAACTGCTCCCCAAATTAGTAGTAAATCAAATGTCACTCGTCTCTATCTTCTAATCTAAACGGAGAGGACGCCAGCCACGTCCTCTCCCTATCAATCTCAATGCACGTGTGAAAATGGCGGCGACGCGCGGCTCCTTATATAGAATCCAAGTCTCGTGAGAATCCGACAGCGGGATGATGACGTTCGGGCGCGCTCGGGTTAACCGAGCAAGGCGAGAGGATCCGAGTCTGCTCGGACCCGAGCAAAAAAGGGTGAAGTTCGGGCGGGTTCGGATTCCGAGGAACCGAACCCGCTCATCTCTTATGGCCACCCAGCATGACGCCTCCCTTCTTGACCATGCTGTAATTGCAGTCGCACTGCAGTTCAGCGTGATCATAAAAAATGGTGTAGCCTCCTGCTGGTGCAGACTGTATGTGCGCGCAGGAAGCCGCCACCATTTTTGTGATCACAGCGGCTGAATGTGATGTCATACAGCTGCTGTGACCACGCCCCCTGTGTCTCCTCCATTGCAGACCCCATTTTGAAGCCTTGCCCCCGCACCGCTCCATCCCTGACTTGGAAATGGAGTGTTGCTGACCCCCCTCTCCCCCCCTGCCCCGATTGACAGGCAGAGGCGATCGCATTCTCTGCGGGGTGCCGCAGAAAATGCAGGCACATGCGTATGCTCTTAGCAATTTTTGCAGTTGGATCACTTATTGTGATTGCAATCCAACCTGAATCAGGCCCTATTACCTATCACAATGCGCTGCGGGCAGTACAAAATTGGTTTAATATAGGAGAAAAACCCCCAGACCTGTGCTCCTTAACTGTACCTGGTGGCTCGTGGAGCGGCTGCCCAGTAATCAGTGTCCACGCCAGTGCGCACACGGTCCACCCCCTACGGCCACGCTCCCCTTCATCAGCGGCCTCGTGATCCGGAAGGGCGGTGTGTGTGTGACTGACCTTAGGAAGAAACCGGAGCCTCCGCTGCAGTGACCCAGCAACCAGGGCACGGGAGTATACAGCGCCGCTGGGAGTGATGAAGCTGCAGTAAAGATGTCTATTAGACCTAGCCTGCTGCAGCCCTTGTAGATTCTCATAAAACAAGTTCTTCTTTTCTTGTCAGAATGAATAGCTAAGAATTGGCTTCCTGAGGCAGGCCCCTGTTAAGTGGCCTGCTACTGAAGGCACCAACTACAAACTGAGCTCCCTGTTCATGGAAGCGGGGTTATAGAGGAGGATGCGCTGAGCATCTTGGGAACAGTCAAAAGCTTTGAGTCGGTTGGTGCCTCAGATCAAGTTCCTACTCTACACCCCAATGTGAATCCTTGTGGAGTCCTGTGTACCCCACAGAAGAAATTAATGTGTCACACCCATTGGCAGCAACCTTAGAATAGCTGCTGATGGGCACAATTGAGAAAGGAAGGGGGGGGGGGGACATTTGAATCCAGCACATAGATGCAATTCAAATATGTAATTTGTACCTTCCTATTTTAAAATATAATGGATGAACTTCACCCTGTGAGAACAATCTTCATGATCAAGAGATCTCATATGCAAAATAAGTATGAGTTGGGATAGGGCTGGGGAGGGTGGCTGCTCGGGCAGCCCCTCCCCCATCAAGTTAAGGAGATTCAACTGAGGAAGCACAAGGGAACTCTCGTCTGGGGACAACAACTGCAGGGAGACCACATCTTTTCAGATGAACATGGGAGGGCGGAAGGCTGCCTAATACTGAAGCACCATCAAATATCAAACCATATGCAACAACTAGTACAAGCATTCCTGGGGGAAGGTCTGCAGCAGACGGATTTGCATACGGTGATGTCATCCAAGCAGTGGGCCAAAGTTGGCTGGAACCCTCATCTGCATATGAAAAGAGAAAAGGGGCATGCAGGGCATGGCGGCCTTTTGCGGTGCTTGGATGACCCCTAGTTCGCATTAAACACCCCCACCCTCCTTTGGTGTGGGGCTCATGTTGGCTATGCCCCAGCCCCTGAAGCATTCAAGCTGATTTCTTGCAGCAGCTGGGCACTGTAACAGCTCCAGAGCTGCTCTGTAAGGCAACTAAAAGGGTGTGGGCCCTGCAGCACTACCTGTAGTTCGCATTGTGCGTTGGAAGGCACAAAGTAAGCAGACGGGAGAAGTCAGGATAGTGCGCAAGGGCATAGAAGGGAGTGGCTCCAGAAAAGAGAAGTGGAAACAGACAGCAAACTAGGCTGGAGAGAGACCTGAGACAAAGAGATCTGAATTATACGAGAGCCGACCAGGGGAAACACAAATTATGCAATCAAGTTTCCCACATTTGGGGAAATCACAGGAGCAGCACACCCAGAGTGCAATGGGTGAGCCTTGCCCTGGGAGAAGCACCTTCATGATCATAGTATCTCACCTGGCAGGTAAGTAGGAGTTGGGCTAGAGCTGGGGAGGGTCACTGCTCGGGCACCCCCCTGTCAAGTGAAGGAGATCCAACTGAGGCAGCACAAGGGAACTCTCGAAAGAAGAACAAGGCTAGAGGAATATATGAGACAAAGAAATCTGACTTTTACCAGAGCTGACCAGAGGAAAACACAAACACAGTCCCCCACTACCACAAAAAATGCAGGCGAGTTTCCCACATTTGGGGAAATCACAGGGGTCAGCATACCCAGAATGCAATGAATGAACCTCACCCTGGGTGAACAATCTTCATGACCATGGTGTCTCCTATGCAAAATAAGTATGATTTGGGATAGGGCTGGGAGGGCCGCTGCTCAGGCACATCTCTGTCAAGTAAAGGAGATTCAACTGAGGCAGCACAAGGGAACTCTCATCTGGGGACAACAACTGCAGGGAGAACACATATTTTCAGATGAACATGGGAGGGCAGAAGGCTGCCTAATACTGAAGCACCCCCAAACAACAAACCAAAGGCAACAACTAGTGCAAGCATTCCTGGGGCAAGGCCTGCAGGAGATGGATTTGCATATGGTGATGTCATCCAAGCAGTGGGTCAAAGTTGGCTTCAACCCTCATCTGCATATGAAAAGAGAAAAGGGGCGTGCAGGGCATGGCGGCCTTTTGCGGTGCTTGGATTACCCCTAGTTCGCATTAAACACCCCCACCCACCTTTGGTGTGGGGCTCATGTTGGCCATGCCCCATCCCCTGAAGCATTCAAGCTGATTTCTTGCAGCAGCTGGGCACTGTAACAGCTCCAGAGCTGCTCTTTAAGGCAAGTAAAAGATTGTGTGGGCCCTGCAGCACTACCTGTAGTTTGCATTGTGCATTGGAAGGCACAAAGTAAGCAGACGGGAGGAGAAGTCAGGATAGTGCACAAGGGTATAGAAGGGAGGGGCTCAAGATAAAAGAAGTGGAAACAGACAGCAAACTAGGCTGGAGAAAGACCTGAGACAAAGAGATCTGAATTATACGAGAGCCGACCAGAGGAAACACAAATTATGCAGTCAAGTGTCCCACATTTGGGGAAATCGTAGGAGCAGCACACCCAGAGTGCAATGGGTGAGCCTTGCCCTGGGAGAAGCACCTTCCTGATCATAGTATCTCACCTGGCAGGTAAGTAGGAGTTGGGCTAGAGCTGGGGAGGGTCGCTGCTCGGGCACCCCCCTGTCAAGTGAAGGAGATCCACCTGAGGCAGCACAAGGGAACTCTCGAAAGAAGAACAAGGCTAGAGGAAAATCTGAGACAAAGAAATCTGAGTTTTAACAGAGCTGACCAGAGGAAAGCACAAACACAGTCCCCCACTACCACAAATAATGCAGTCGAGTTTCCCACATTTGGGTAAATCACAGGGGTCAGCATACCCAAAATGCAATGAATGAACCTCACCCTGGGAGAACAATCTTCATGACCATGGTATCTCCTATGCAAAATAAGTATGATTTGGGATAGGGCTGGGGAGGGCCGCTGCTCATGCACATCTCTGTCAAGTAAAGGAGATTCAACTGAGGCAGCACAAGGGAACTCTCATCTGGGGACAACAACTGCAGGGAGAACACATATTTTCAGATGAACATGGGAGGGCAGAAGGCTGCCTAATACTGAAGCACCCCCAAACAACAAACCAAATGCAACAACTAGTGCAAGCATTCCTGGGGGAAGTTCTGCAGAAGACGGATTTGCATACGGTGATGTCATCCAAGCAGTGGGCCAAAGTTGGCTGGAACCCTCATCTGCATATGAAAAGAGAAAAGGGGTATGCAGGGCATGGCGGCCTTTTGCGGCGCTTGGATGACCCTTAGTTCGCATTAAACACCCCCACCCTCCTTCGGTGTGGGGCTCATGTTGGCCATGCCCCATCCCCTGAAGCATTCAAGCTGATTTCTTGCAGCAGCTTGGCACTGTATCAGCTCCAGAGCTGCTCTGTAAGGCAAGTAAAAGGGTGTGGGCCCTGCAGCACTACCTGTAGTTTGCATTGTGCATTGGAAGGCACAAAGTAAGCAGACAGGAGGAGAAGTCAGGATAGTGCACAAGGGTATAAAAGCGAGTTTCCCACATTTGGGAAAATCACAGGGGTCAGCATACCCAGAATGCAATGAATGAACCTCACCCTGGGAGAACAATCTTCATGACCATGGTATCTCCTATGCAAAATAAGTATGATTTGGGATAGGGCTGGGGAGGGCCGCTGCTCAGGCACATCTCTGTCAAGTAAAGGAGATTCAACTGAGGCAGCACAAGGGAACTCTCATCTGGGGACAACAACTGCAGGGAGAACACATATTTTCAGATAAAAATCTTGGTCATGCTCTGGTTTCTCTTCAGAACGAACAAATCTTTCGCCTTTTATTAAAGATTTCCGTGGAGAGGAGCAAAACCGAGTTTTATCTCAATTTTTGCATGCCCCATCTTTTTGGGGTTTCTTTTATCGGTTTAAAGATAGAATGAGTGTGCTTTAATGTAAGCTCATTTGCATAGAAATGACAGTAAATGTTTGTTTCTTTTCAAACAGAACTTTCTTGACCATGCTACTTGCTTGAAAGATCTGGGAGCACATGGAATACAGTACAAACCATGCTTATAGCAAGGAGAAGCCAGGTGAGAAATCTGCTTACTTTCAAGTTGGGCGCTCACTTTGATCTGAATGAGGACTGCTGGCACAGCATTTAGGCGACAGGTGGAATCTTGGTCATGCTCTGGTTTCTCTTCAGAACGAACAAATCTTTCGCCTTTTATTAAAGATTTCTGTGGAGAGGAGCAAAACTGAGTTTTATCTCAATTTTTGCATGCCCCATATTATTGGGGTTTCTTTTATCAGTTTCTTGTTAGCTTTAATGTAAGTTTATTTGCATAACAATGACTATAAATGTCTGTTTCTTTTCAAGCAGAACTTTCTTGACCATTCTAATTGCTTGAAAGATCTGGGAGCACATGGAAAAGAGTACAAACCATGCTTATAGCAAGGGGAAGCCTGGTGAGAAATCTGCTTTCTTTCTTTCAAATTGGGTGCTCACTTTGCGCTGAATGAGGACTGCTGGCATGGCACTCAGGCGACAGGTGGAATCTTAGTCATACTCTGGTTTCTCTTCAAAACGAACAGATCTTTCGCCTTTTACTAAAGATTTCCGTGGAGAGGAGCAAAACTGAGTTTTATCTCAATTTTTGCATGCTCCGTCTTATTGGGGTTTCTTTTATCGGTTTAAAGATAGAACGAGTGTGCTTTAATGTAAGCTCATTTGCATAGAAATGACAGTAAATGTTTGTTTCTTTTCAAACAGAACTTTCTTGACTATACTAAATGCTTGAAAGATCTGGGAGCACATGGAAAAGAGTACAAACCATGTTTATAGCAAGGGGAAGCCTGGTGAGAAATCTGCTTTCTTTCTTTCAAATTGGGTGCTCACTTTGAGCTGAATGAGGACTGCTGGCATGGCACTCAGGCGACAGGTGGAATCTTGGTCATGTTCTGGTTTCTCTTCAGAACGAACAAATCTTTCGCCTTTTACTAAAGATTTCCGTGGAGAGGAGCAAAACTGAGTTTTATCTCAATTTTTGCATGCCCCATCTTATTGGGATTTTATTTTATCGGTTTAAAGATAGAACGAGTGTGCTTTAATGTAAGCTCATTTGCATAGAAATGACAGTAAATGTTTGTTTCTTTTCAAACAGAACTTTCTTGACCACACTAATTGCTTGAAAGATCTGGGAGCACATGGAAAAGAGTACAAACCATGTTTATAGCAAGGGGAAGCCTGGTGAGAAATCTGCTTTCTTTCTTTCAAATTGGGTGCTCACTTTGAGCTGAATGAGGATTGCTGGCATGGCACTCAGGCGACAGGTGGAATCTTGGTCATGCTCTGGTTTCTCTTCAAAACGAACAGATCTTTCGCCTTTTACTAAAGATTTCCGTGGAGAGGAGCAAAACTGAGTTTTATCTCAATTTTTGCATGCTCCGTCTTATTGGGGTTTCTTTTATCGGTTTAAAGATAGAACGAGTGTGCTTTAATGTAAGCTCATTTGCATAGAAATGACAGTAAATGTTTGTTTCTTTTCAAACAGAACTTTCTTGACTATACTAATTGCTTGAAAGATCTGGGAGCACATGGAAAAGAGTACAAACCATGTTTATAGCAAGGGGAAGCCTGGTGAGAAATCTGCTTTCTTTCTTTCAAATTGGGTGCTCACTTTGAGCTGAATGAGGACTGCTGGCATGGCACTCAGGCGACAGGTGGAATCTTGGTCATGTTCTGGTTTCTCTTCAGAACGAACAAATCTTTCGCCTTTTACTAAAGATTTCCGTGGAGAGGAGCAAAACTGAGTTTTATCTCAATTTTTGCATGCCCCATCTTATTGGGGTTTTATTTTATCGGTTTAAAGATAGAACGAGTGTGCTTTAATGTAAGCTCATTTGCATAGAAATGACAGTAAATGTTTGTTTCTTTTCAAACAGAACTTTCTTGACCACACTAATTGCTTGAAAGATCTGGGAGCACATGGAAAAGAGTACAAACCATGTTTATAGCAAGGGGAAGCCTGGTGAGAAATCTGCTTTCTTTCATTCAAATTGGGTGCTCACTTTCAGCTGAATGAGAACTGCTGGCATGGCACTCAGGCGACAGGTGGAATCTTGGTCATGCTCTGGTTTCTCTCCAGAACTAACAAATATTTCGCCTTTTATTAAAGATTTCCGTGGAGAGGAGCAAAACTGAGTTTTATCTCAATTTTTGCATGCCCCATATTATTGGGGTTTCTTTTATCAGTTTAAAGACAGAACGAGTGTGCTTTCTTGTTAGCTTTAATGTAAGTTTATTTGCATAACAATGACAGTAAATGTTGTTTCTTTTCAAACAGAACTTTCTTGACCATGCTACTTGCTTAAAGGTCTGGGAGCACATGGAAAACAGTACAAACCATGCAGTATCACAAGAGCCTTTATTTGATCTTTCATGAAGATAGAGCAGAATTGAGGACACGTCAACAATTTCTGCCGAAGGTGGTTCATCTTTCCACATGGTGCCTTTGGCCACTGACACCTTCGTTGAGTCAAAGTCTCTGGCTGTGGTCAGAACTTTGAAAATGTATGTCACCAGAACGGTTCAGATTAGGAAAACAGAGGCTCTGTTTGTCCTGTATGCTCCCAACAGGATTTGGTGTCCTGCTTCCATGCAGACCATTATGCGCTGGATCTGTGGTAAGATTCAGCATGCTCGTTCCACGGCAGGATTGCCGTTACTGAAGTAGGTGAAGACCCATTCTACTAGAAAGGTGGGTTCATCCTGGGCAGCTGGTCGGGGAGTCTCGGCATTGCAACTTTGCCGAGCAGCTATTTAGTAAACACTTTTGCTAAGTTTTACAAGTTTGATACCTTGGCTGATGATAACCTTAAGTTGGGTCATTCGGTGCTGCAGAGTCGTACGCACTCTCCCACCCGTTCAAGAGCTTTGGTATAACCCCATGGTTCTTAATGTGACCCCAGCATCCTCTAGGTCGTATGAGAAAATAGGATTTTAATACCTACCGGTAAATCCTTTTCTCTTAGTCTGTAGAGGATGCTGGGCACCCGTCCCAGTCCATACTGTGTCTGCAGTTATTACTTGTGGTTATACACATGTTGTGTTATGGTTCTGGTCAGCTTTTTGCTGCAATTGTTCATGCCGTTGGCTTGTGTTCTGTTGAATGCCACGTTCTGCGGCATGTTTAAGGTGTGAGCTGGTAAGATGCTCACCTTAGTTTAACAATAAATCCTTTCCTCGAAATGTCCGTCTCCCTGGGCACAGTTCCTATAACTGGAGTCTGGAGGAGGGGCATAGAGGGAGGAGCCAGTTCACACCCTTTGAAAGTCTTAAAGTGCCCATGTCTCTTGCGGATCCCGTCTATACCCCATGGTTCTTAATGTGACCCCAGCATCCTCTACGGACTAAGAGAAAAGAATGCCCTTGCGCACTATCCTGACTTCTCCTCCCGTCTGCTTACTTTGTGCCTTCCAACGCACAATGCGAACTACAGGTGGTGCTGCAGGGCCCACACCCTTTTACTTGCCTTACAGAACAGCTCTGGAGCTGTTACAGTGCCCAGCTGCTGCAAGAAATCAGCTTGAATGCTTCAGGGGATGGGGCATGGCCAACATGAGCCCCACACCAAAGGAGGGTGGGGGTGTTTAATGTGAACTAGGGGTCATCCAAGCACTGCAAAAGGCCGCCATGCCCTGCATGCCCCTTTTCTCTTTTCATATGCAGATGAGGGTTCCAGTCAACTTTGGCCCACTGCTTGGATAACATCACCGTATGCAAATCCGTCTGCTGCAGACCTTCCCCCAGGAATGCTTGTACTAGTTGTTGCATATGGTGCTTCAGTATTAGGCAGCCTTCCTCCCTCCCATGTTCATCTGAAAAGATGTGGTCTCCCTGCAGTTGTTGTCCCCAGACGAGAGTTCCCTTGTGCTTCCTCAGTTGAATCTCCTTAACTTGACGGGGGAGGTGCTGCCCGAGCAGCCCTCCCCAGCCCTATCCCAACTCATATTTATTTTGCATATGAGATCTCTTGATCATGAAGATTGTTCTCACAGGGTGAGGTTCATCCATTATATTTTAAAATAGGAAGGTACGAATTACATATTTGAATTGCATCTATGTGCTGGATTCAAATGTCCCCCCCCCCTTCCTTTCTCAATTGTGCCCGTCAGCAGCTATTCTAAGGTTGCTGCCAATGGGTGTGACACATTAATTTCTTCTGTGGGGTACACTGGACTCCACAAGGATTCACATTGGGGTGTAGAGTAGGATCTTGATCTGAGGCACCAACCGGCTCAAAGCTTTTGACTGTTCCCAAGAAGCTCAGTGCATTCTCCTCTATAACCCCGCTTCCATGAACAGGGAGCTCAGTTTGTAGTTGGTGCCTTCAGTAGCAGGCCAATTAACAGGGGCCTGCCTCAGGCAGCCTATTCTTAGCTATTAATTTTGACAAGAAAAGAAGAACTTGTTTTATGAGAATCTACAAGGGCTGCAGCAGGCTAGGTCTAATAGACATCTTTACTGCAGCTTCATCACTCCCAGCGGCGCTGTATACTCCCGTGCCCTGGTTGCTGGGTCACTGCAGCGGAGGCTCCGGTTTCATCCTAAGGTCAGTCACACACACACCACCCTTCCGGATCACGAGGCCGCTGCTGAAGGGGAGCGAGGCCGTAGGGGGTGGGCCGTGTGCGCACTGCGGTGGACACTGATTACTGGGCAGCCGCTCCACTAGCCACCAGGTACAGTTAAGGAGCACAGGTCTGGGGGTTTTTCTCCTATATTAACCCAATTTTGTACTGCCCGCAGCGCATTGTGATAGGTAATAGGGCCTGATTCAGGTTGGATTGCAATCACAATAAGCGATCCAACTGCAAAAATTGCTAAGAGCATACGCATGTGCCTGCATTTTCTGCGGCACCCCGCAGAGAATGTGATCGCCTCTGCCTGTCAATCGGGGCGGGGAAGGGGGGGAGAGGTGGGTCAGCAACACTCCATTTCCAAGTCAGGGATGGAGCGGTGCGGGGGCAAGGCTTCAAAATGGGGTCTGCAACGGAGGAGACACAGGGGGCGTGGTCACAGCGACTGTATGACATCACATTCAGCCGCTGTGATCACAAAAATGGTGGCGGCTTCCTGCGCGCACATACAGTCTGCACCAGCAGGAGCCTACACCATTTTTTATGATCACGCTGAACTGCAGTGCGACTGCAATTACAGCATGGTCAAGAAGGGAGGCGTCATGCTGGGTGGCCATGCCCTGTCACTTTGCAGGAGCCAGCACCGCTCACACACTAGTCCCCGGGTGCAGCCCCCAACCCCCGGGACACCCGGAGCAACAAAATGTAGATTCAGGCCACCAGGCCACGCCCCTACCTATGAAACCATGCCTCCTTTTTACCATTGCACTGCTTATCTGCGCGCACTGCATTACAATCTCCCTCGCCACCTCTCTGGGTGTCACCAGTGATAGTGACACCTCTGCCATGCTTGTAGCAGCTGGTCCTAAGATCTACGCCTCAAACCCTGAGTGTTTGCCCTTGTGACTTGTTGATCATCATAGCGAAGCAGATGCTTACAGAAAACTGCAGGGGCTTAGATTGAAAATAAAAAAATTGATAGGGTATAAGGTAGAGAGGAGCGGGTTCGGTTCTCCGAGAACCGAATTCCCCACGAACTCCACGTGGTTTACACTGGTCCGAGGCAGGCTCGGTTGTTCCCGCCTGACTCGGAAAACCTGAACAAGGGAAAATGTCATCATCCCGCTGTCGGATTCTCGCGAGATTCGGATTCCATATAAAGAGCTGCGCGTTGCTGCCATTTTTACTCGTGCATTGAAGAGAGAGCGGAGAGGACGTGGCTATGTTCTCTCAGTGGAAATCTCAATATCAGTGCTCAGTATCAGTGGTTACTTATTGCTGCTCAGTAATACTAGTAGTGTGTCTCTCCTGCTCAGTGTCAGTTCTCAGTAGTATCCTCATCAGTGCTCAGTATCACTGTTCATTGTCTTGTGCTGCATTGTGTTGCTCAGCATAATACAGTACATTACTAATAGTCCAGTGCTGCATCTTGCTGCTCAGTGTCAGTTCTAGTATCCTCATCAGTGCTCACTATCACTGCTCATTGCATTGTGGTGTTCTGTATACTACAATAACATAGTAATATAGTAACATAGTTTTTGAGGTTGAATAGAGGCAAATTGCCCATCGTGTTCAACCTGTTTTAAGTTGTGATGATTCTACATACTTGCTGAATAATGTTTTATGACTAGTTAGCTACTATAACTCATGTTACCCCCGGATTAACCATGTTGATATTTTAAGTATTATAACCTTGGATAGCTTTTTCATTCAGAAATGTATCCATTCCTTTTTTAAATCCAATTACAGAGTCCGCCATTACCACCTTCCCTGGCAGGGAATTCCACATCCTGATTGCCCTAACAGTGAAGAAACCTTTCCTCCATTGCGTTCTGAACTTTCCTCCAGTCGCAGCGAGTGACCACGTGTTCTTTTAATAAATAATTCCTCTGATAACTCTTTGTTATGTATCTTTACATATTTGAAGATATTAATAATATCTCCTCTTAGGCACCTCTTTTCTAGTGTATAAATATTCAGCCTAGTAAGTCTTTCCTTATAGTCCAGTACTTTAAGGCCTTTAATCAATTTAGTCTTCAGGATCTCTGACACTTCCATGAGCAGCAGAGTAGTGCAATGGAAGCATGCTGGGCCCATAACCCAGAGGTCGATTGATCGAAACTATCCTCTGCTATGTGCATTTTTTTTTTTTTATAATTAAAGTAATCAAAAACTGGGATTGATATTTTGGCACTTTTATTTTTACTTAAAGTACAATAACTTTTATCATTTTAATTTGTTTTAATAGTATATTGACAGCATTGTTTTCTTTAAAAAATCCACTTAATTTTCTTTACCCTATTACTGAAATGGTAATTGACAAAAACAAACTACATTGTCACCAGAAGAGCAATGCAAAATGTACAAGTGATATATGAAAATCATCTTCCATCTTGAATTTCAATGATGCATTGGGACAACAATTTGTGAGAAACATCTTCACCCATAAAGAAAGATTTTCTTAATTCCTTACCTGTGTGCTGATTAGATATCACCTTGTTTTCACATTAAACAGACTTCCCCATGAGGAAGCAGCAAGGATGCAGTGACGTTTCCTGGTGTCAACCTGTATTATTTCAGTAGACATTGAAATGAGGATGCATCTTTGATGCCTTTCCAATGAAGCAAGTTTAATTCAGTAATAGGTGAAAAACCATTCCTACAAAGGTGTTAATCAGAGACTTGGCTTTGTGGACACTTTTCAGAGAGCAAATTTGTTAGCATAAACATAAAATCAGAAAATGAAGAGCTGTTTAATCACTCAATTGGACTTTTCTGCCAGCATAATTTTTTTTCTCTGCAACTCACTGCTAAATTGTGCTTCCTAGCTGTTTTTTTATAAAATCACTTAATCAAATCTAACTCTGATTACATCAGAGAAGGCCAGGTACCCTACACCATAAGGGGGGTTTTTGAAATTTTGACTTGTCTACTTAAAGATCACCAAAATCTGATTACAAGGTCAATTACATCCCTGGGTGGGATTGAACCACCAACCTTTTGGTTAATAGCCAAACATGCTAACCGATTGCGCCACAGAGACACCTTGCGAAAGTCAATACTGACAAAGGCTAATAAGCATTCATCTAGAACGTTTCCTAGAAAAACTTTAAAAAGTCAATAATCTGGAGAATTTTTGTAAGAAACACATTGGTACTTTCCCATGATGAGTGAGTGCTTCAGGATTTCTTGCACTTACATGGGCTATTAACCAAAAGGTTGGTGGTTCAATCCCACCCAGGGATGTAATTGACCTTGTCATCAGATTTTGGTGATCTTTAAGTAGACAAGTCAAAATTTCAAACCCCCTCTTATGGTGTAGGGTACCTGGCCTTCTCTGACGTAATCAGAGTTAGATTTAATTAAGTGATTTTATAAAAAACAGCTAGGAAGCACAATTTAGCAGTGGGTTGCAGAGAAAAAAATAACATTTTAAACCTACCGGTAATTTTTTTTTCTCGTAGTCCGTAGAGGATGATGGGGACTCCGTAAGGACCATGGGGGATAGACGGGCTCCGCAGCAGACATGGGCACTTTAAGAAAGACTTTAGATCTGGGTGTGCACTGGCTCCTCCCTCTATGCCCCTCCTCCATACCTCAGTTAGAGAAACTGTGCCCAGAGGAGACGGACAGTACGAGGAAAGGATTTTTGTTAATCCAAGGTCAAGATTCATACCAGCCACACCAATCACACCGTATAACTTGTGATATACTACCCAGTTAACAGTATGAAAACAACATAGCATCAGTCCAAGACCGATGAAAACTAACATATAACCCTTATGTAAGCAATAACTATATACAAGTCTTGCAGAAGTAGACCGCACTTGGGACGGGCACCCAGCATCCTCTACGGACTACGAGAAAAAGATTTACCGGTAGGTTTAAAATCTTATTTTCTCTTACGTCCTAGAGGATGCTGGGGACTCCGTAAGGACCATGGGGATTATACCAAAGCTCCCAAACGGGCAGGAGAGTGCGGATGACTTTGCAGCACCGATTGAGCAAACAGGAGGTCCTCCTCAGCCAGGGTATCAAACTTATAGAACTTTGCAAAGGTGTTTGAACCAACTTTGACCCACTGCTTGGATGACATCACCATATGCAAATCCATCTGCGGCAGGCCTTCCCCCAGGAATGCTTGCACTAGTTGTTGCATTTGGTTTGTTGTTTGGGGGTGCTTCAGTATTAGGCAGCCTTCTGCCCTCCCATGTTCATCTGAAAATATGTGTTCTCCCTGCAGTTGTTGTCCCCAGATGAGAGTTCCCTTGTGCTGCCTCAGTTGAATCTCCTTTACTTGACAGAGATGTGCCTGAGCAGCGGCCCTCCCCAGCCCTATCCCAAATCATACTTATTTTGCATAGGAGATACCATGGTCATGAAGATTGTTCTCCCAGGGTTAGGTTAATTCATTGCATTCTGGGTATGCTGACCCCTGTGATTTCCCCAAATGTGGGAAACTCAACTGCATTATTTGTGGTAGTGGGGGACTGTGTTTGTGCTTTCCTCTGGTCAGCTCTGGTAAAAGTCAGATTTCTTTGTCTCAGATCTTCCTCTAGCCTTGTTCTTCTTTCGAGAGTTCCCTTGTGCTGCCTCAGTTGGATCTCCTTCACTTGACAGGGGGGTGCCCGAGCAGCGACCCTCCCCAGCTCTAGCCCAACTCCTACTTACCTGCCAGGTGAGATACTATGATCATGAAGATGCTTCTCCCAGGGCAAGGCTCACCCATTGCACTCTGGGTGTGCTGCCCCTGCGATTTCCCCAAATGTGGGAAACTTGACTGCATAATTTGTGTTTCCCCTGGTCGGCTCTCATATAATTCAGATCTCTTTGTCTCAGGTCTCTCTCCAGCCTAGTTTGCTGTCTGTTTCCACTTCTTTTTTCTTGAGCCCCTCCCTTCTATACCCTTGTGCACTATCCTGACTTCTCCCGTCTGCTTACTTTGTGCCTTCCAACGCACAATACAAACTACAGGTAGTGCTGCAGGGCCCACACCCTTTTACTTGCTTTACAGAGCAGCTCTGGAGCTGTTACAGTGCCCAGCTGCTGCAAGAAATCAGCTTGAATGCTTCAGGGGCTGGGGCATAGCCAACATGAGCCCCACACCGAAGGAGGGTGGAGGTGTTTAATGCGAACTAGGGGTCATCCAAGCGCCGCAAAAGGCCGCCATGCCCTGCACACCCCTTTATTCTTTTCATATGCAGACGAGGGTTGAAGCCAACTTTGACCCACTGCTTGGATGACATCACCATATTCAAATCCATCTGCTGCAGGCCTTCCCCCAGGAATGCTTGCACTAGTTGTTGCATTTGGTTTGTTGTTTGGGGGTGCTTCAGTATTAGGCAGCCTTCTGCCCTCCCATGTTCATCTGAAAATATGTGTTCTCCCTGCAGTTGTTGTCCCCAGATGAGAGTTCCCTTGTGCTGCCTCAGTTGAATCTCCTTTACTTGACAGAGATGTGCCTGAGCAGCGGCCCTCCCCAGCCCTATCCCAAATCATACTTATTTTGCATAGGAGATACCATGGTCATGAAGATTGTTCTCCCAGGGTTAGGTTCATTCATTGCATTCTGGGTATGCTGACCCCTGTGATTTCCCCAAATGTGGGAAACTCAACTGCATTATTTGTGGTAGTGGGGGACTGTGTTTGTGCTTTCCTCTGGTCAGCTCTGGTAAAAGTCAGATTTCTTTGTCTCAGATCTTCCTCTAGCCTTGTTCTTCTTTCGAGAGTTCCCTTGTGCTGCCTCAGTTGGATCTCCTTCACTTGACAGGGGGGTGCCCGAGCAGCGACCATCCCCAGCTCTAGCCCAACTCCTACTTACCTGCCAGGTGAGATACTATGATCATGAAGATGCTTCTCCCAGGGCAAGGCTCACCCATTGCACTCTGGCTGTGCTGCCCCTGCGATTTCCCCAAATGTGGGAAACTTGACTGCATAATTTGTGTTTCCCCTGGTCGGCTCTCATATAATTCAGATCTCTTTGTCTCAGGTCTCTCTCCAGCCTAGTTTGCTGTCTGTTTCCACTTCTTTTTTCTTGAGCCCCTCCCTTCTATACCCTTGTGCACTATCCTGACTTCTCCCATCTGCTTACTTTGTGCCTTCCAACGCACAATGCAAACTACAGGTAGTGCTGCAGGGCCCACACCCTTTTACTTGCTTTACAGAGCAGCTCTGGAGCTGTTACAGTGCCCAGCTGCTGCAAGAAATCAGCTTGAATGCTTCAGGGGCTGGGGCATAGCCAACATGAGCCCCACACCGAAGGAGGGTGGAGGTGTTTAATGCGAACTAGGGGTCATCCAAGCGCCGCAAAAGGCCGCCATGCCCTGCACACCCCTTTTTTCTTTTCATATGCAGACGAGGGTTGAAGCCAACTTTGACCCACTGCTTGGATGACATCACCATATGCAAATCCATCTGCTGCAGGCCTTCCCCCAGGAATGCTTGCACTAGTAGTTGCATTTGGTTCGTTGTTTGGGGGTGCTTCAGTTTTAGGCAGCCTTCTGCCCTCCCATGTTCATCTGAAAATATGTGTTCTCCCTGCAGTTGTTGTCCCCAGATGAGAGTTCCCTTGTGCTGCCTCAGTTGAATCTCCTTTACTTGACAGAGATGTGCCTGAGCAGCGGCCCTCCCCAGCCCTATCCCAAATCATACTTATTTTGCATAGGAGATACCTTGGTCATGAAGATTGTTCTCCCAGGGTGAGGTTCATTCATTGCATTCTGGGTATGCTGACCCCTGTGATTTCCCCAAATGTGGGAAACTCGACTGCATTATTTGTGGTAGTGGGGGACTGTGTTTGTGCTTTCCTCTGGTCAGCTCTGGTAAAAGTCAGATTTCTTTGTCTCAGATCTTCCTCTAGCCTTGTTCTTCTTTCGAGAGTTCCCTTGTGCTGCCTCAGTTGGATCTCCTTCACTTGACAGGGGGTGCCCAAGCAGCAATCCTCCACAGCTCTAGCCCAACTCCTACTTACCTGCCAGGTGAGATACTATGATCTTCACTGTTAGGGCAATCAGGATGTGGAATTCCCTGCCAGGGAAGGTGGTAATGGCGGACTCTGTAATTGGATTTAAAAAAGGAATGGATACATTTCTGAATGAAAAAGCTATCCAAGGTTATAATACTTAAAATATCAACATGGTTAATCCGGGGGTAACATGAGTTGTAGTAGTTAACTAGTCATAAAACATTATTCAGCAAGTATGTAGAATCATCACAACTTAAAACAGGTTGAACACGATGGGCAATTTGCCTCTTTTCAACCTCAAAAACTATATTACTATATGTTACTATATTACTATGTTACTGTAGTATACAGAACACCACAATGTAATGAGCAGTGATAGTGAGCACTGATGAGGATACTAGAACTGACACTGAGCAGCAAGATGCAGCACTGGACTATTAGTAATGTACTGTAGTATGCTGAGCACCACAATGCAGCACAAGACAATGAGCAGTGATACTGAGCACTGATGAGGATACTACTGAGAACTGACACTGAGCAGGAGAGACACACTACTAGTATTACTGAGCAGCAATAAGTAACCACTGATACTGAGCACTGATATTGAGATTTCCACTGAGAGAACATAGCCACGTCCTCTCCGCTCCCTCTTCAATGCACGAGTAAAAATGGCGGCAACGCGCAGCTCTTTATATGAAATCCGAATCTCGCGAGAATCCGACAGCGGGATGATGACATTTTCCCTTGTTCAGGTTTTCCGAGTCAGGCGGGAACAACCGAGCCTGCCTCGGACCAGTGTAAACCACGTGGAGTTCGTGGGGAATTCGGTTCTCGGAGAACCGAACCCGCTCCTCTCTACCTTATACCCATATATTTTTTTATTTTCAATCTAAGCCCCTGCAGTTTTCTGTAAGCATCTGCTTCGCTATGATGATCAACAAGTCACAAGGGCAAACACTCAGGGCTTGAGGCGTAGATCTTAGGACCAGCTGCTACAAGCATGGCAGAGGTGTCACTATCACTGGTGACACCCAGAGAGGTGGCGAAGGAGATTGTAATGCAGTGCGCGCAGATAAGCAGCGCAATGGTAAAAAGGAGGCATGGTTTCATAGGTAGGGGCGTGGCCTGGTGGCCTGAATCTACATTTTGTTGCTCCGGGTGTCCCGGGGGTTGGGGGCTGCACCCGGGGACTAGTGTGTGAGCGGTGCTGGCTCCTGCACAGTGACAGGACATGGCCACCCAGCATGACGCCTCCCTTCTTGACCAATCTGTAATTGCAGTCGCACTGCAGTTCAGCGTGATCATAAAAAATGGTGTAGCCTCCTGCTGGTGCAGACTGTATGTGCGCGCAGGAAGCCGCCACCATTTTTGTGATCACAGCGGCTGAATGTGATGTCATACAGCCGCTGTGACCACGCCCCCTGTGTCTCCTCCGTTGCAGACCCCATTTTGAAGCCTTGCCCCCGCACCGCTCCATCCCTGACTTGGAAATGGAGTGTTGCTGACCCCCCTCTCCCCCCCTGCCCCGATTGACAGGCAGAGGCGATCGCATTCTCTGCGGGGTGCCGCAGAAAATGCAGGCACATGCGTATGCTCTTAGCAATTTTTGCAGTTGGATCGCTTACTGTGATTGCAATCCAACCTGAATCAGGCCCTATTACCTATCACAATGCGCTGCGGGCAGTACAAAATTGGTTTAATATGGGAGAAAAAACCCCAGACCTGTGCTCCTTAACTGTACCTGGTGGCTCGTGGAGCGGCTGCCCAGTAATCAGTGTCCACGCCAGTGCGCACACGGTCCACCCCCTACGGCCACGCTCCCCTTCATCAGCGGCCTCGTGATCCGGAAGGGCGGTGCGTGTGTGACTGACCTTAGGAAGAAACCGGAGCCTCCGCTGCAGTGACCCAGCAACCAGGGCACGGGAGTATACAGCGCCGCTGGGAGTGATGAAGCTGCAGTAAAGATGTCTATTAGACCTAGCCTGCTGCAGCCCTTGTAGATTCTCATAAAAAAAGTTCTTATTTTCTTGTCAAAATTAATAGCTAAGAATAGGCTGCCTGAGGCAGGCCCCTGTTAAGTGGCCTGCTACTGAAGGCACCAACTACAAACTGAGCTCCCTGTTCATGGAAGCGGGGTTATAGAGGAGAATGCGCTGAGCATCTTGGGAACAGTCAAAAGCTTTGAGCCGGTTGGTGCCTCAGATCAAGATCCTACTCTACACCCCAATGTGAATCCTTGTGGAGTCCAGTGTACCCCACAGAAGAAATTAATGTGTCACACCCATTGGCAGCAACCTTAGAATAGCTGCTGACGGGCACAATTGAGAAAGGAAGGGGGGGGGGACATTTGAATCCAGCACATAGATGCAATTCAAATATGTAATTTGAACCTTCCTATTTTAAAATATAATGGATGAACTTCACCCTGTGATAACAATCTTCATGATATAGAGATCTCATATGCAAAATAAGTATGAGTTGGGATAGGGCTGGGGAGGGTGGCTGCTCGGGCAAGCCCCTCCCCCGTCAAGTTAAGGAGATTCAACTGAGGAAGCACAAGGGAACTCTCGTCTGGGGACAACAACTGCAGGGAGACCACATTTTTTCAGATGAACATGGGAGGGCGGAAGGCTGCCTAATACTGAAGCACCATCAAATATCAAACCATATGCAATAACTAGTACAAGCATTCCTGGGGGAAGGTCTGCAGGAGACGAATTTGCATACGGTGATGTCATCCAAGCAGTGGGCCAAAGTTGGCTGGAACCCTCATCTGCATATGAACATAGAAAAGGGTTATGCAGGGCATGGCGGCCTTTTGCGGCGCTTGGATGACCCCTAGTTCGCATTAAACACCTCCACCCTCCTTCGGTGTGGGGCTCATGTTGGCTATGCCCCAGCCCCTGAAGCATTCAAGCTGATTTCTTGCAGCAGCTGGGCACTGTAACAGCTCCAGAGCTGCTCTGTAAGGCAAATAAAAGGGTGTGGGCCCTGCAGCACTACCTGTAGTTCGCATTGTGCGTTGGAAGGCACAAAGTAAGCAGACGGGAGAAGTCAGGATAGTGCGCAAGGGCATAGAAGGGAGCGGCTCAAGAAAAGAGAAGTGGAAACAGACAGCAAACTAGGCTGGAGAGAGACCTGAGACAAAG
The DNA here is from genome assembly GCF_028390025.1 of Pseudophryne corroboree. Classification (NCBI taxonomy): domain Eukaryota; kingdom Metazoa; phylum Chordata; class Amphibia; order Anura; family Myobatrachidae; genus Pseudophryne; species Pseudophryne corroboree. The sequence continues at coordinate 412,490 of NW_026970175.1, forward strand.
AGATCTGAATTATACGAGAGCCGACCAGGGGAAACACAAATTATGCAGTCAAGTTTCCCATATTTGGGGAAATCGCAGGGGCAGCACACCCAGAGTGCAATGGTTGAGCCTTGCCCTGGGAGAAGCACCTTCAAGATCATAGTATCTCACCTGGCAGGTAAGTAGGAGTTGGGCTAGAGCTGGGGAGGGTCGCTGCTCGGGCACCCCCCTGTCAAGTGAAGGAGATCCAACTGAGGCAGCACAATGGAACTCTCGAAAGAAGAACAAGGCTAGAGGAAGATCTGAGACAAAGAAATCTGACTTTTACCAGAGCTGACCAGCGGAAAACACAAACACAGTCCCCAACTACCACAAATAATGCAGGCGAGTTTCCCACATTTGGGTAAATCACAGGGGTCAGCATACCCAGAATGCAATGAATGAACCTCACCCTGGGTGAACAATTTTCATGACCATGGTGTCTCCTATGCAAAATAAGTATGATTTGGGATAGGGCTGGGGAGGGCCGCTGCTCAGGCACATCTCTGTCAAGTAAAGGAGATTCAACTGAGGCAGCACAAGGGAACTCTCATATGGGGACAACAACTGCAGGGAGAACACATATTTTCAGATGAACATGGGAGGGCAGAAGGCTGCCTAATACTGAAGCACCCCCAAACAACAAACCAAATGCAACAACTAGTGCAAGCATTCCTGGGGGAAGGCCTGCAGCAGATGGATTTGCATATGGTGATGTTATCCAAGCAGTGGGTCAAAGTTGGCTTCAACCCTCATCTGCATATGAAAAGAGAAAAGGGGCGTGCAGGGCATGGCGGCCTTTTGCGGTGCTTGGATGACCCCTAGATCGCATTAAACACCCCCACCCTCCTTTGGTGTGGGGCTCATGTTGGCCATGCCCCATCCCATGAAGCATTCAAGCTGATTTCTTGCAGCAGCTGGGCACTGTAACAGCTCCAGAGCTGCTCTGTAAGGCAAGTAAAAGGGTGTGGGCCCTGCAGCACTACCTGTAGTTTGCATTGTGCATTGGAAGGCACAAAGTAAGCAGACGGGAGGAGAAGTCAGGATAGTCCACAAGGGTATAGAAGGGAGGGGCTCAAGAAAAAAGAAGTGGAAACAGAGAGCAAACTAGGCTGGAGAGAGACCTGAGACAAAGAGATCTGAATTATACGAGAGCCGACCAGAGGAAACACAAATTATGCAGTCAAGTGTCCCACATTTGGGGAAATCGTAGGAGCAGCACACCCAGTGTGCAATGGGTGAGCCTTGCCCTGGGAGAAGCACCTTCCTGATTATAGTATCTCACCTGGGTGTGCTGCCCCTGTGATTTCCCCAAATGTGGGAAACTTGACTGCATAATTTGTGTTTCCCCTGGTCGGCTCTCATATAATTCAGATCTCTTTGTCTCAGGTCTCTCTCCAGCCTAGTTTGCTGTCTGTTTCCACTTCTTTTTTCTTGAGCCCCTCCCTTCTATACCCTTGTGGACTATCCTGACTTCTCCTCCTGTCTGCTTACTTTGTGCCTTCCAATGCACAATGCAAACTACAGGTAGTGCTGCAGGGCCCACACCCTTTTACTTGCCTTACAGAGCAGCTCTGGAGCTGTTACAGTGCCAAGCTGCTGCAAGAAATCAGCTTGAATGCTTCAGGGGCTGGGGCATGGCCAACATGAGCCCCACACCGAAGGAGGGTGGGGGTGTTTAATGCGAACTAAGGGTCATCCA